>NW_027180916.1:0-25000 GCF_040956055.1 Brachionichthys hirsutus | reverse complement strand
TGAAATAAATGAGCTTACCAGCCAGTTTTTTATGCCAATTTCTGCTTCAGTTGGCATCAACATAGCAATCATCAACAAATCCACACTCTCAATGGATGAGAAGTATTATGGGAAATGTCATTGACATGTTTGACAAAGAAGAATGAGGTAAAACAGCAATTTTAGATTTGGTTGCATTCATCTTTGCTTCAAAAATAATCTTTTAATACTGTCCATTATGAATTTATTAAAACAAACAAATTTATATTAAAAAAAAGAACTAAAATGATCCATTCTCAACAAAGTTTTGTGACTATCGCACAGCAATTAGCTTATCCACCATGACAATCTGCTGCATTGCAAACGTGATAATCAATAATGAAAAAAAGGTAGTTGTTGCTACTGGAATTGTACAAAATGTAAGATTTTCAATGTTTTAAATTAACATTGATTATATCTCTCCATCATCTGATGCATAGTGGCTGTCAGGGAAATCATTTACAGATTGAGTGCTTTCTGATATGCAACCTTTGTGGCAGGATCACTACTGCTGCTGTCCAGCTTGTTATTGCTATTAACATAGGAATTAATGATTTAGTGAGTGATCACGCTGTGGGAAGATGTACTCTTTGTAGCATGGACATCTGCGGTTGGACATAATCTGCAGAGCATCAAATTCAATGGACATTTTATTTTTTAATCACCTCAGCCAATGTCCTTCAACTCTTTGATTGTTCACATCCTTTGATTTGAAAACATAGACTGTGCTATAACCTAATTGATCATTTACATGGCCAAATAAAGTTCCAGCACTCAAAAGGGTCCTATTTTAGAACATAAAACCAAAACTTTGGAGCTGATAATTCTCTAAACCCTGTGCTATCATGTTTCTACGGCACTGCACATTTTAAACAGTGAGACTGCATTTTTCAGCACTATTTTAATCAAGGCAGGGTTATATTGTTCCAATTTGGTCATAATGAGGGGTCATTCTGGGGCAGTAATCTTCATTAGGCAAAAATAGATTTGGTTGAGCAAATGAATGTTTTGAACCTACGACCACTATAGCTGAGAATGGTGGAATAATCTGCATAGTGAGTGCGCTTGCGTGATTATGCATGATTAAAGGGCTTGTTGTTAACCTGCTTTTACTCTTGAAATCATGAATTTAATCACCTGCAAAAAGGCAGGCAAAAAAAAAATCTATAGTTTTGTGTGAAAGCATAAAATAGCACACACACACACACACAGACTGTCTCAGCTCCTTCTGACCTGAGAGGCATAGCCGCTTTGATTTAGTGCCAATCAGATTTTTTTTTAATGTCTGTGCAGTGCATCATAATTTATTAGGATTAACATAAAGTTGTGCAGGGAGAAAGAGCAAAGGCACTTCTGCCTCCCACCCAGAATGAATTGCTTGCTGCAAGCTGGAGTGTCAATCAGAGCAGAAATGGTGACACCAGCTTTTTCCTACTTTGTTTTTCTCCAACCTCTCCATGCAAAGCCTGGGCTCACAATAAATATTCATTCCATCATATTCCAGCCTTGATGGTGCCAAGAATTGAAGGTGCAGCTTTGAAATGCAGCATTTTATTTTTTTAGTGTAGGGGGTGGGGGGACATTTGTGTAATCAACAGCCTCTGAATTTATTTTGTTAAATTTATTAGCAGAACCAAGTTTGAGACTAAATTATTAAGATCCTCTTCATACACACACACATACACAGAAGGAAGAGCTAAAGTGGAGGAGATGAAGATGCTGTTCTCCTTGGGAGTGACCAGGTTGGATAGGATTAGAAATGAGACAATAAGAGGGACAGTGAAGGTTAGACCTTTTGGAGACAAGGTCAGAGAGAACAGATTTTGATGGTTTGGACATGTCCAGAGGAGAGATAGGGACGATATCTCCCTCTGTCGCTGCGCTCCCTGGATTCAGTCGAGACTTTTAGAAAGCAGCTCAAGACATTCTTTTTTTAACAGGCCTTTGAGGGCTAGTACACTTTGATTTTATGAATTTTACTGTAATTGTTTTGGTTCCTTTCATGGTTCCTGTGAAGCACTTTGTGACTCCCATCTGTGAAAAGTGCTTTATAAATAAAGATTTACTTTACTTTACTTTATATCGGTAGAAGGATGCTGAGGATGGAACTGCCAGGGAACAGGGCTAGAGGTCGACCCAGGAGAAGATACGTGGACGTAGTGAGGGAGGACATGAGAGTGGCTGGTGTTGCGGAGGGCGATGCTCAGCTTTGGTGCTCTTGTGTCAATATTGATTTTAAGTGATATTTTGTATGATAATCCCACTTATCCTACATAATTTGAACACCATTTCATTGCATCCTCCTGAGGCTTAGGGTGCTTTCACACTGCACCAAGAGAAAATGTTTGCATGTATAATTAGTTGAAAGGTCTGCTTTCACACTGAGTTCTTTGCAAAACGAACTTGGCTGAAAAGGGCGTTCGTCGATTGGACAAAGTAGAAGGGGAAATGCTCTGGGTGTTTTATGCTGATTCGATTATTTCACTGACAATCAAAATCACTGCCTCAGACAGATCATCCAATCATCATGCCCCAGAGACGCTGATGGTTGGGTCAAAGCCCAGCATTTATCCAATGACCGTCCAGTTTTGCGCAGTTGAACAGCCCACTCTCCTCTCCGCGCTTGTGCTAAATTATCCAAGGAAAGGAACTCTGGTCAGTTTAAAAGGGAGCAAACAGCGGCAGTGTGAAAGCACCTTCAGAACTCACTTAACCAACTTGAGCCTTTTTCCATGATGATGGACATAACTCATACAAATGAGTGAGTGGGAAGGCTGTGCAAAGACCTTGAGCATCATGCTCCTGTACTGTGTCAAGACATAGAAAATAAAATACCACCACATCCGCATGCATCCTGCAAATAACAACTACTTTGTTGGGAGTATCATGAGCACCACAGTTAGCTGAAGGCCAGGTTCCTCACATTCATTGTTTCATCTTATTGCAATCTTAAGCATCATCAATCAAAATGCAGCTTGCATTGAATTGCATGCACACAACAATTTCGCTCTATTTGTCCAAGGTTATGCCTGTCCTTTTCAGATTCTTTTCTGTAATTTACCAAGTTCACCTTATAGCTTTAAATCCTAGCATTGGCAGGGCGGAAATGCATTCCAATGATTAAATGGAAAATCTGTTGAACAATAGATGGGCTGGCTTTTGGGAGTTTGTTTGAGGCCTGTACTGGCGTGAAGCTCTGGAAGTTTGAGAGGCAGGCAGACTGGAAGCCTAATTAATCCATCCTCCCTTAATTAGTCTTTCTCCCATTCATGACACACTCGCCAATCTTCTAATGCTGCTGTTTACTCCCTCCTTCATTTCTTCTCGATGTGCTCTACCTTCTCCATATATCTCTCTGTCTCTGCTGTTCTGCTTGGTTTGCCATCTTTCCAGGCTTGACTGAATGGTGACAACATGTTCAGAGGTGATAAACAGGCATACAGCACTTCAGGGGGCAGCTTAAGTAAAGCAATGGTTGTCTGTGCGGTGGCTTACATTGCCATTAGAGGACCAGACCAAATCCCAGCTGTAGGCAGCAGAGATTTCCGACACCATATTGTCTTTAGAGATATATGGTATGTCTCGTACTTCGCAGGTGGTCAATGTGCAGCTGGATTGCTCGATGCCCCAAGCGCTACACCTCATGCATGCAGATTATGGCAGTAATCTTCTTACAGTAGCACAGGAAAACAATAGACTCTTCCCTCTAACATGGTGGGACAGCAGACCATGACAGGAGCTGTAACCAGGGCCAAGGCTGCGAGGCTAAAAGACGCAGACTTTCACAGTGCTGCACATTGCAAAGGTCCATCCCAGTAGCTCTGCCCATAATAATGAGACAGCTATTCCACCAGTGGCCATGACCATTCAAAATGACAACAAGCTGAATAGGGATCTAGACTAACCATTGACATTATCATGCACTGCACTGGCCTTAAAGTGAATCACCTGATTAACTCATCAGGGTTTCATTATCTGAATTCTGGGAAACACGTAATACTCCTCTTTAAATTTCAGGAATGTAAAACGTAACTCATTAGTGACTCGTGTTGGTGTTAAGTTTGATAATATTGCTTTTGACAAACATGTATTTGTTATATTTCTTTATAAATGATTAAAGCTGCATGACACATCAGCACTGGGGCAGTACGCTGGCGTGGTGGGTTGCACCACTGCCTCACAGTGAGAGGGTCCCGGGTTCAAATCCAACAAATCAAGTTTCTGTGTGGCGTTCTCATGTTGTCTGCATGGTGTCTCTCCTGGTTCTCCAGTTTCCACCGACCCCGATTCAGTATAGGTGAATTGGTGAGTCTAAATTGTCAATTGCCATAAAATTTAATGTGATTATTTGTCTTTCAAGTGGCTCTGCAAAAAAAAAAAATGGTGACTAGTCCAGAACAAACCCTGCCTCCTCTGATACTCCATTTAGGTGTAAAAAAAAAAAGAAGAAAGAAAAAAAAATATTAACGCTCTCTCTTTCGCTGAGATTGCCTTATTATATTACAATGAGACTCTACAGGAAAATAAACACAATCATGTTCCCAACAATCACAAACACTTGATGATTGAATCGAACCCTTACATTTATGAATTTAACTTTGTACAGCTGGATTGGTTCACTGAATGGATCAATAAAAAGATTGTTTTGTTGGGGGGGTTCTGGGAAATATTTTGCATCCTCTGAAGAGTTCAGTCAACAAATGACATGGATCGTCACAGGGATGTCATTCTAATGAGAGAGAGAACCCTAAAAAACTGATTAAACATTTTTTTTTTAATCACATGCATACCTTTGCTTCCAGCTCCCTTGTCGTAATGCTTCAAATGTCACAACCTGGTGATGATTGCCTTCACTATACTACATGAGGCATTGGTGGCATTTCACCAAAAATGTGGGTTTTTATCTCCGCAGAATCCTCAGAGCTTGATATTTTCCCATTGTCATTGCTTAAAATGAGCTTTTTGTAAATGTATGCCAATTGTCCTGCTACACTCAGAGAAACCCATGAATGAATGGCTTCTCTAGTTCAGTGCATGACCAGAAAGCAAGACGAGAGCGTTTAGCTTTCTTTGTCTTTTGTGTAACATCTTTGTGTTTGTCTCTTAACTATCCACCGCTGCCTGTGAGCGTAGGTTACACAGAGGCTGTGTGGGTTTGAAATCAGGGAGCTTTCAAGGTTTCACCCTCGATAGTGACTCATCACGACACTGCAGTCGGTGGATTCAACCATCAGTCCCTCAGCACCAAGCATAAATCTATTTAGTCTGCTCCAGTTGAATGTTTCTTTCTCCCACATCTCCTGTTGCTTTGACACTGATTCACTTGCTTTGAATCTAGTCTTTGAGAGTATCGGAAACTCTCTTATTCATTTTCTTCTCCCAGTGTAAAAAATGTTTTGGCCTGTTCACTGTGGCCCATTTCTTCTGTGCATGTTTTTGGTTCTCTTTCGTTCTTTATTTCTACAGCTTCCTCTCTTTCCCAAGGCGCCCTTGGCATCATTTGCATGGCCTACTTTCAGTATGGGGTTTGGTTAATACCCACAAGTCGGCACTTGAGCAGTAAACACTTCCCTCGCCTTGACTACCAGTGGGCTTTCCCGAAAGAACTGATCCACTTAAGGCGTGAGCTCAATAATGCCTGTTATACCATCCAGGACTGTACTTGCCCGTAGGATCTCGATCGCGCTTATCACCCCCCCTGCAGGGCTGAATCATTTCACACTTCATTCTCGGTAAAGTCGGCACATTTAATGCAACATTTATATAAACTCAAATCCACTCAGCAGCAATATTTTATCACTGTATTCTATAATTTATTCTCCGCACTCTATAATTTAATCTCTGATCTCTATAATTAGTAATACTATAATTAAAACACTCCTACCACTATGTGGGTACTTATGCAATGTTTGTGCTTTGTTATGTGTAAGAAGTCAAGTAAAAAAAAAAGATACCTTATCAGAGAATAATCAAAATATCCCTTTTCATGTAAATCTGAATTTCAGAGATTGGGAATGTGAACTCATTGCAAATGTATCAAAATACTCCACAGGGAAAAGCAGATATATATTTTTTTGCTGATGCAGTTTCTCCTGCTAATTAAATTATTATTCTGAACTGATCCCATGCTCATTTTGTTCCTGTCCAGAATCGCCACTGCTGTTATTGTTACCACCTTTGGTCCCTTCCAAACGAAGCTCGAGAAGTGCAACAGCTGAATCCAGTCAGCAGACAGCTGTTCCTTTTCACTTGAGAGGAATCTGTTTTCCTGATGTCCTGATTTGTTTTTATAATTGCAATTTATCTGCTTCCACAGATCCTCAACTTTATATTCCCTCAATATCATGGCATTACGTATTGACGTGCATATATTATATGCATTATATTTTATTTTGTAAAAATAAAATATATTTCAAAATTTCAAAATAATATAATAATAAATTGTAAAAGATACATATGGAAATGCGACATGAACAAGTTCATAGCAAATGATTAGCAGCGTCATGTATTTCCATTGATTTTCTCAGCATATGGGGGAAAAAAATAAATAAAAATGTCAAGAAGATAATCTCCCACTGCATTTCCAAGGCTTTCTGGGACACCAGAACCCCAGGAGGAAGTTCTGAACACAGTATAAACAACTTCTCAGAGTTTGCATCTGGGGGGGTTGAGAGAGTGGGAGACAGACATGTCGGTTTGTCTTCCTGAGATGGGAGCAGCAAATAAAAGAAATGGATGAGTGATAGAGAGGGAGGAGCAGGGATCATATATAATGGCTGACTAAGAAAATGTCAACTCTGTTTTTTTTCATTTCACCTGTCTTCATAAAGGAAGCGCCTGTCACAACAAGGGTGGTAGCACCAGTTTGGAATGAGCTCTTGCATTGAATAAGGACCGTAAAAAAAAACAACCTGCACCCCTGTGCAGAATATCAGGGCGAGAGTCGCACATGTTATCCCTCAGAGCCTTTTGTCTTTGCTGCGGTTTCATTTTGGTCACATCACACAACACCTTTTGATCGTCACTCTGTTTGTTCGACATCGCACAGTGACATTTAGCATGCAATGAGTATCTTGCCTTGTCCTACATCTAGGCTTAACATATTGGTCAAAGTCAAACAGGCACGTTGTTGTTCTCAGATCTCGAGTTTTTACCAAGTGTGTTTTGTTAAGAGGGGCCTGCTGGAACAAAAAAATGTGCACAGGGTTAGATCCCAAGGCTTTCTATAAAGATAACAACAAGCTGCCAGGTTAAGGGTGTCTCCTGTGCTATCCATGAAATCTCAAGGATGAAACGTATCAGCGCTGTGATCCAGGATAAGGCAGTGCTGCATACTGACACCCAGCAGCGCCGGTTACAGCAGTGCGACAGAGGATCATTCTAACCCTCTTCTCATGGGAAATATTGTCTCAGTAAAGGCTTTATTCACTCAAATGAAAGAAAAAACAATATTTTCTTACGATTTAACAACAAATGGCCTTTTGCTTTACTCTATGGAGACAATTGTTGGTCAAAATTAAAACGACGAACCCGATGAAATGGAAGGAGATGCAACATATATTTAAATAAACACTGGAATTCGAGAAGGCCTAGTCCAATGAGTGTTTGAAATGGCAGTTTACCTTCCAGAGAGCAGGAAGAGTTGATTACTAAAGAGCACCGTGAATATATCACTAATTGGGTCTAAAATTGGGTCTAAAACACTCATGATGTCATCACTACTATAACTGCTTCTCAACAAAACATTTCGCATCAAACCAGTTCGAAGAGCAACCGGTACGAAAATCAAGAGAGAATAACACAGACATCAAGACGGAAGTTTACCTAAACAATGTTCAGCTGTCCCTCTCTACATTTGTTTGATTGTTGTCTTCACAGCTGTCTTTGCAAGGATGAATGAACGCAGGTAACGTGATGCCTTTTGTTTTGAGGAGCTGCAGTTGTATGTGACATGAGTCAATCAATAGATTTGTATTTTTTAGCAAAAAGACAACAATTAATTATTATTAGTTATCAATAGCCTAGTTATCAATAGAGCAGAAGCTATCCTGGAAGCCAGACTTTATTCAGCATAACTGAAGGAACTGCTGATGTAATAAAGTCACTTCCTCGTGTAGATGAAAGACTTGCAGTGTCCACGTTCCAGAGTAATCTTTCACCTGTCAGACTTTTGCTTATCTGACAACTGTTGCCCTGTTACTGCTTTTAAATCTGCATAACAAATCTGTGATGCACTTTTAAAATGCTGCAAATAATGCCGTATAGCCCATATGTGAATGCATTAATTGTTTTTGGACCCCTCCTAGGTGGTTTTGTGTCACTTATTTAACAGCAGACATTCTTAAAACCTTTATATTTGATATTTCTCTAACATTAAAAGGACCCTTAATTCTACATTTCAAATGTTTAAAGGCATGTATGAAAAAGCCCATCTTTTTAAGCGGAGTCAGCATTCGTGTCAAGCATTTCTATTTGGATGAAGCTCTAAGAGATGGCACAAATGTAGAATCTGAAGATAGGCCATCGCACACCACACCAAGTGTTTTGTTTGTTGTGTAGACCTTATTGGGTTGTGCGCAATCGGACATGATGTAGAAAGCAGTATGTGACTCTCACAGAATCATAGGCCATTTTTCCATTGTCACACTGCTGGAAAACGATGAGAACAATATGCTCCATGCCGGGAAAAACTGTCCCCCCGGAGGCTTACTAATTTTAAGGTTTTACGGTCATGTTATATTCGACTATCTTATTTTGGAAGCTGTAGGTGGCCTTTCTTCTGTACTGATTGTGTGTCCCCATCCCCTCCTGACTCACACACAGTCTTGTGTGGTCAAGTTGTTTTTACTTTGGGTTATGGTGCAGCCGTTATAGTCGAGGTGCGTTTAACCTTAGGAGAGGGATATTATAACTGTCGTGTTTTGGTTTTGGAATATAGTGGATGTGAGCAGATAAATGTATAGGACACTTCCATTAATGAATGGAATGTTTCTGTGATATATCCATATAGATGTTTCATTTTCAGGTTGATATTAGAATTTTACAGTCAGTTTTTCAAATGTTTTTCTTTAAAAATTAACATGTCTGTAAAGTAATGTAAAATGTTGATTCAAGTTTGAAAGCCAAACATGGAAGTTCATCTAAAAATAAATTGAGACAATAAATGAAATAAATAAATAAATAAAAAATAATAATTAGACTATAAAGCAATGAAAAAATTCAAATTCAAATGTAGATTTTAAACTTAAAATAGTTTTTGCTATGAATTTCTTTGAACGGTCTGTGTTTAAAATATTTTAGTGTTTCGGTAAAGGATTAAATTAACATTTATATTTTGTACACCACTTAGTAATTTAATGAGCAGCATATTTAGTAAGTACAAAATCCTGATAGCTTAAAAAGCTCTGTCTAAACCGCTGAAAATTCAATGCTCCTTATGGCCCAATATTATGTGTGTGAAAAGAATGCTGATGGCAAATATGCCAATCAGTCTGGCTCATAAATTTGTAAAACTGAATAATTTTGATTAATACATTCATTTTGAAAATGATCTAAATCCATAAATTACAGCACCTACAAGCAGTTCATTAGTTTGTCTCAGCTACTAGATAAATAATAAATGCATTCATTCTCTTAAATATTATTTTATCATTTGTATATATTTTTTTACATCCACTCAATGGCATAAATTAACATTTATTAGTAAAATAAAATCATGTTTGCAGTTAAAGTTAAAATAATTGCAGTCTGTCGTTTTCGAGGATTGGGCCTAATAACTTCATGTTGAGCATTTTTGACAAAGCACTTCATAAATAAACCGACCCCTCTGGGTAAATCGCTCATCCAGGTCTCACAACATCAGTCACACTCAGTCCTGGGATTGAGCTGGAGTTGTCAGATAGATCGAGGGGTCAGAGTTGAAGCAAAATACTTAATGACTCCCACTAGAGACTGCGTTATACTGGGGTCTGTCAGTCCATGCAAATACACTAGAAGTTCACATTGATTTTCCCATCATGCCACGACTATCCAGCAGCACCAAATCCTTTCCCGGTCTCTCCCGATTAGCGTTCGGCCCGGGGAACACTGTCGATCCTTCCCAATCTGCTCATCTGACTGTCAGTGGTTTCACTAAAGGACAGATATAGCAGAGGGCGAGGAACTGAGCAAGAATGCTAGCAAGCAAGAAATGGATAATTCTGTGTTTGGCGGCTACAGGCGAGAAGACTTGGCAGATCTCTCCGAGGCCAAAGCCAGTAGGGATGGCTTGGAACCGGAAGGGACTCCCTGAGAGAGAGATACTGTTGTTCGGATGACAGAGTGCGGCACGATGCCCACTCGCTTTGTCCGCAGCTATTTATCAATGAAAACACACAACATGTTCTCCATGCAGCTTCTGCTAAGAAGGATGCAGATTTTCAATTTCTCTTTTTCTTTTGCGCAGCGTGTCCTCCTTTCTGTTCATCTTCTCATCTCTCCTCAGGATGAGACTATCACTATGTTGCCCTGAAGGTTAGGGAATCTAGCTCAGATAATGGCCTGTCTAAGAGACCTTAAGCTCACTCTTTCACTCAAGTCAGCAGAGCCAGATCTTATATGACTGTTACCTCATCATTATCCTCTGGCCTCCTCTGCTCCTATCCCCTGAACCATAAGACAATTCCCCTCTGAACTTAAATGATTGACAGAATGCATCCTCATAGTCACCCTGCATGCAATACTGTCCGTGTCTTCAGCGGTCAAAAACTGGCCACATGCCACATTTGTCAATTTGAGAGCAGGGATGAGAAATCTGTGTGTACAGTAAATGAGTTAAAAAAATATATATATACAGTTTGTGTTAGTTAATTTTATTTTCTCTTCACTAGAGTGAGCTGCAGAGTATGTAATTCTATTTGTATGGAATAGCTGTTATATTCCATTGTCCATGAGTATCGTTTAATCATTTCCATTGGCTGAAGGTCCTTGACACGGCTTTGTCCAGGTACAGATAAATAAGGGTCCTTGCTGTTGTGGCAGACCTCTTGTCCTCAATCTCCCCACTCATTGATATTCCTCTTCGTGCTTTTCCCCCGAGCCACGGGGAGGAGGCTGTATTTCAGAGTTTGTTTAAAGCCTGCTGGGACCTGCCGACTAGTGGAGAGGAAGCGAAAAAACGCTTTTATTTCACTGCATCGTTCAGTGTGCAAAAGTCCTTAAGCCCAAAACCTTACATTTGGTGCAAAATAATGCATGTACATGCACTGATGTCTAGATGTGATTGGACACTGTTGTCCACACATAAAAACACAACACACACATGTTGTTGTGCAGAGCTGGGCATGCATAGACACAAATAGATAAAGTCTCCGTTGGGCCGGGATGCGGGCCGATACATTTTCCCCTACATCCCTTTATGGGTTGTGTTTTTTTATATTTTTCTGCTCGAGTTTTATCTGTGGGCAGCAGCAGCTGAATTCACATATCCTGGCCCTGACATGGCCAGGACTTCATCTCCAGTGAATTAGTTGTCACATGAGGAATGAATTTTTTGATGAAACTCGGGCCTGATGGAACACCGCTTTGGATTCACCCACAAGTGATCCGATACACAGCCTGGCCTGGACACCGGCTGATATACTAGCACAGAGAGACAGAGCGCGATTGAAGGAACCGAACAGAAGAGATGTGGAGTAGAGTGGAGGATTGAGGCAGAATGAAAAGGATATACTCTGTGAGGCGAATCGGCGTGAGAGAATCTTCCATTCATTTTGTGTGTGTGTGTGTGTGTGTGTATCCCACCGCATCCTGCTCGCAGATAAACAACACCTTGCATGACTTCAAGCTTCCTGATGGGTCAGCATGATGTGTTTGAGAGGGTTAGAATGAACAAATAAACATCAATAACAGCAGCAACAAACCAACAACAACAGCGGCAGCAGCAATGTTATGGAGAAGTCGACAGCAGTGGCCCAGAGGAGAACGGGCTGCATACTGGGAGGCTGGGTATGAGTCATTGGTGAGATATAATGACCACAGATGGCCATTAGTGAGGTGTGGGGTAAACAGTGTAAGCTCCAGGCCCCTATCACCACAGAGGTGCATGCTGCATGGCTATGTCGGGCTCATACCTGCTTCTAACCAGCCCTGTGTTATGTGGTGTTTTTGTACGGAAACACAATTTACCTGCCAGAGGAGGCACGGTCTCTGCAAGCAGATTCCACATGGCTGGCGTAACTGGATGACCTTCAATGCTGCATTTCTAAATTGAACTTTGACATTGACATAGTAACATACTTTAGCTTCTTTTGTGCTTTCAGTACGCTTTGAGATGTGGCAGAAAATATTTGCTCGCAAATATGTATAAAATTGTGTTTCGGTCATTTTAGAATCAATTTAAATATAAATGTTTTTTATCAGTGTAATGCCAAGGAGCTGTGGGAAAACTCAAGGGCAGTGTCATCGTTTAAAAGAATGTTGGATCCAGCTCTGAATTATATATCTATATATTTTTTTAGATATAGCAACTTTTACAAAAAACAAAGACCTTCCCTTCAGCCATTATTTCTTAATGGTGTTTGAGTTTGACACATTTTTAATGACTCTCTTAAAGTCTTCTTCTAACATCATTGCTTCCACCTTCACATCATTTGTTGAAGGAAGAGCCTAACTAGTCCCAGCGGCGCTCTTCTTTCTCCCGTGTAACCAAACCAGATGTGCTCCTCTTTTTTGGGTGGGTGCTTGAAATGTGTAGTGTGGTGCTCCCTCTTCCTCCTACAGTGAATTCCAGCCGCACCCCTTCTCCCGCCTCCTCACTATTTCTCTTGTCCGAGTGTCTTTCTAAGCATTTGATTCCCTGCCGTGTTTCATGGCAGCTAAGCTGAACAAATCTTTGCATATTTTCTTACAAAATTGCCCAATGAAGTTACCACTGAAAACAGGTTTTCTTGAGGGAGGAGAGGGGAACAGAGCTGCAGACGAATCACACCTTTGCATAGAAGGACTTTTGGGTTTATATTGCCTTCTAATCCTGATAAAGCCTTGTGGGGCGTGGGGTCCATAGCCCAGAAATGATTCAGCAGAGTAATTTCCTATATTTTATTACCTTTTAATGATTGGTTCCATATTTTTGAATGTACCAACATGATAAGAAGTATGGGTACATGCTGTCCCACTAGAATCATCTAGTGACTGGATGAATGATTAATTGAAAGCCATTCTAACAGTCAATGCTTTCTGAAACTTCATTCATCCTTTATGCTTCCACTATGCGGATGTTTTGTCTAATAATGTTCAAGCATGGGGGAAAGGGAGATAATAAAGTGTGGTAAAGGTCCCTGCATGTAACCGATCATTTACACCATGATGAGAAAGCAGTGTGGCCTCTGTGTCGAATCCTGATTATGCTGTTTTCTAGACATCGTGGTGGATCTATTTACACACACATGTATGCATCCATAATGCTGCTGCTAGAAGTACTCCATATAAATATTTACAGCAACATTTCAGGGCAACGATAACAACCACATTTCACGTAATGCAAACCATAGAGACCAGGAATATCATACAATAATGAAATTAATTCACAGTTCTAACATAATGATTACTAACAATGGCATGGCGTGACATTCTTATGATAGATTTCATGATCCCACACTATTGTCAGCCTCGCTGCATCTGCTGGTTTAGTAGTGGTGCTGCAGTTGAAAGTTACACATAATCGTGTTTACTTTTGCCTTCATTTGTCGTCATACTCACTTGTTTACTTAATTGTTTTGTTGTTGCTGTTAATTTAAACATTTATTTTATTTCAGGCCATTCATGGTTACAGCGTGTTATCCACCTCAATTCAACCACCAGACTACCAACCTAATATCATTAAAATACTAATTTATTGTGTGCATTCCGATGCAGCACTAAAGGGATGTGATTTGGGCATGTAAACCAAAAAATATCTACTTCATGATGCTGTCACTGATGATCCGTGGGGCCTAACTAACCCTGGCCCACCAGTAGGGGAAGCACGGGCTGCCCTAAGAGTCACAGTTCATTATATTCTCAACCAGTGGCTTAATACACATCTTCTCCATCGTTCTTCTATTCCAAGTTTATCTTCTCTGTCCTGTGGACTCACCATGACAGTGGGGATGCAGTGGACAACAAGTGTTCACGATGCACGAGACGCATCATGCAGGTTTGTTTTTGTTAGACAGCTGCGGTTTGAGTCTCCCCGAGATCCAAATCTGAGATGAAGACTCGTCGATCAAACTGTTTATTTTATCTTCAGCATTGACTTGTTTCCTTGGTGGAGTTCTGAGTGCGTTTCCCACTGAAGTTATGGATTTCCCTTGTTTTCCTTTTTTTCAATTCCCCCCCCATAAAGTACAGGATAACGCTTCTTTCATATTCTTTGTCCTAAATCTCAAAGCTTCTTTAATAAAGCGGCATTGCTGAACAAGACAGTTTCCAACTCTTCACACTATACATTGGTTCTTGCAGTCTTTTCCTGTCCATCAAGACACAAGTCTGGTACTATGGTCTTGCACCCTTTGTGGTACTTTATGGTGCAGGACATTGATGGACTAATGTTTTGCTGGACTTGGCATTGTCTGTCTCTGGAATCTGTCTGCAACTCGTCATGTGGGGGGGGAGGCGGACGGAGGGTCGGAAGCCTGGGGCAGGGATGGATCACATGAAAAAACAACACAAACTGACTCTAAATGAGCACAGGAGGAGACAGCAGGCAGCATGGTGGGGACAGAATGGTGTCTGGGTGAGGCAAGGATACAGCAGGCCTCAGACCAGACGCTCGGATCCAACGTATCCAATCATTCACTCTGCCTTGAGACACAGCAGGGGTATTATGGGATTCTTTGGGATTGTGTTTTCTTTTCCTACTGACTTTCTCTGTGACTGACAGCTCTCTACATTGATTGACACTGAGGGAACTAACAGCCTGCTGGGGGGGGGGGGGGGGGGGGGGATTGCGGGGCACAATGTGCATTGACTGTCTTCCAGCTGGTTGATGGCAGATTTAAGAAGAAATGACAGACCTGCAGGCCTCCACCATTTCTCCCTGCAGACTTGAGTAAAAATTATACATCCTATCTGGAATGTTTTAGTTGAGAAACATGAACTTACTAGTCAACTGCTATATCCCCCCCACCTTTTCCTTAAACATCTAGATGTTGTAAATCACCATCGTGGGTGCAGGCAGCATTTCCCCCCCCCGCTAATGTAAATGCTATTTCCACATGCCAAAAGCAGAAAATAAAATTAGGAGCCAAGAGGTCCACTAAATAAAGCATTTTGGTGATTAAATTATTGAGCAAACAGAGATGTACACCTGAATCAAGGCAACACGGCCCGATGGTCTTTCTGGAACACAACAGCAGAATCAGTCATGTATTAAATTATGTGTTCAAATTATTTGTTCAGGACTATATTATAGGACTACTTAATGGACGGATTTGTCTTTCAAAATTAGCATATATAGCTCAATATAAAATTAAACTTTGACTTTGAGCAAATATATATCGCTGAGTGTTTTGGGCGATCCATTTTCTTTTGTAATGCTGATAAACAATATTTGACCCAAACCTAATATCCATTTTAATTTGCGATAGATGCACAAAGTCTGCACAAAGGTCAGCCTAAGCCTATTGATTTTATGTTTTCCTCTTCAATGGCATTCACTGAGCCCATACTCAGAGGGTTGGAATTGATTAAGCAACAAGACGCATGTTAATGTTCCTTGTACACTCCCACTGTAAAATTAATAAATTGGATTTAACTATGGCTGCAAAAGATTTATTTAGTTGAAGTTCGATGAACCATAAAAATGACCCAGTCATCTCTTGTGGAAGCTACTTGTCATTGTGACTAAGGCATTGACGGGCAGGGGTGTCTCTGCTAATGCAGTGAGAATGCTTCGCTCCAAAACCAAAAGTGGACAGCGTGGTATTTGGATGGGCAATCCAATTTTCTGCTTCAATAAGTTGTATGTATGGAAGGCCGTGCTTTTGTATTAATACATCGCTGAGAAGATAGATAGACAGACAGACAGCATTGAGTTGAAAAGACTGTAGTGTGTGTGTGTGTGTGTGTGCGTGTGTGTGTGTGTGTGTGATATTGCTCCACAGCTGGTTCCGGCCTCAGCATTGACAAGCTATCCACATCTCACTGTAATTTAGAGACCTTGCCCCAGAGGAGCTGAGTTATAACACTCCTCCCCTCCTCCCTTCTTGCTCCTTCATCAGCCCTGCACCCATCATCCATCCTCTCCATCTTTCCTTTACCACTGTGATTTTGTTTACCTTTTGTCATACCATTCAATAAAGAAAAATGTGGGGTTCCAGTGACTTGAATTCTTTCATAGGCACTAACCACATCTATCATTCCTGCTGGCGTCGGTAACACCCCCCCCCCGTTTGCAAAGAGAGGGAGAACAGTATGAGACACGCAGTCGATCATACATGTTGTTCGCCACTCTTGCCATGGCCACACGCTTGAAGGTTAATTCAGAAGCAACCGTATTTCTGTTTAAGGTTTGGAAACTTTTCATCTCCCATTCAGGAAGTGGCCTCGTTTCTAACTCGTTTGTGATTGTTGACGAGTTAGTTAATTTATTTATTAATTAATAAAGATGACGGAAAGGAAGCCTCATTGATGAGGTGCGAAGCATCCTTTAAGAAAGAAGCCACATTGTTTGTTATTCAGCCTTCATAGATTTAGTTGAATTACAATCCATACAAACATAATTATGACCATATTTGCTTGTGCATTTACTTTCAATTTTAAAAGTGAAATGACTGCATTTGCTGAATCACTTTAATCCAAACTTTTTACGCATCTTGTTGGACTTATTGGCTGCAGTGATGTCGCTGTGGTCCTTGTACAATTGTTTCTGTGAGTGCAGTGTCATTTTGATTAATGGCCAAAGTCCCTGTTGCATTGCCACAAAATGCTATATTAGATCATGTGCCGTAACTAATTTTGACAGGTTCCTTGGAATTGGAGGCCCCCTTTTCTCCGCGTTGAAAGGGATACGACAGAAGCTTGTAATTGTGTAAGGTGTTCTCATTTTCCTCCCAACTAAATCTATCCTCTGAGGTTTAAAGCCACTATTTAAAAGCATGTATATACCACCAGGCTGTCCTTGATCGGGCATCCCACAAGACCAGTTGCAAGTTGGAATTGTTACACATGACTGGAAAACAATTGCTGTAAATGAAAATGGACAATTCCTTGGACACCTAAAAAGCAGTTGATCAAAACTCTAATTTTGCTTCAGCAAATTACTGTTTTATTTTATCCCCGCTTTACACAGACGCCTTTGCGATCGGCCTAACAAGATCCAAATAAAAAGTCTGCGTCTGTGTTCAAAGTAGGCCAGGTAAAAGTCAATTCCAGTGGGGTTCCACGTGCCTCATCACTGTTGACATTTCCATTTGACGGGGAGAAATTAAGGCAGGCCACTTTAGATGCTAATTTTACGACTCGGAACATGATTTCCTTTCCTGTTGAAGCTCTGCTCCCACCATAAAGCTGTCATGCTGCCTTCACTTCCCGTTCACACTTGCAAGTCAAAGGACAAAGGTACAAAGCCGTCCTTGGTCCCCTACCGAGAGGAACAATAACCTTCAATGTGTTTAGTTTTAATCACTTAATCCATGCGCTAATAAAAACAAAAGGTAAACAAATAACAAGTAAACATCTAAGTAAATGAGCAGTTGTTCTGTAATGGCTCGTAAATCCTTCAGCGTTCGTAATGAGCTCCTTTCTCCTCTGGGTGCAGTGAACAAGAAATCAGCACTTCACACCCAAGTGAGCGGCATGCAAGCAGACTCCCACTCTAAATATGTATTATTGAGATACTCGAGGGCAGATTGGATTGTTTGTGTTTGGGGAGGTGTTGTTAATCCATATGAGCAACTCACACTCGATGAACAGGAAACAAGCTTCATATCATACGACAAATTCCGTGCCATTTTGTTTCCTCGACCATTTTCAGAGAAAGTGCAGCGGATTGCTTTTTCCTCAAAAGGAATCACTTCACGTGAATGAATGCAACTGGGGTTAAAGTGGGGTTCAGGAGGTCGGAGATCCCTACAGTGTAGCGACAGAGGCACGACTTGGCCTGGTGTGAATGTATAATACAGTAGAAGTCATGGGTTCAACTCAACCTGAGGACTAGAATATTTAGTGACGAAGGGTTAATAATAATAATACATTTTATTTATATAGCGCTTTTCTAGACACTCAAAGTCGGTTCTCGAGCTTCCTCCCACCACCTATAAACATGCAGTGGATGTGGATTAGATTGAATGTAAGGTTCAATGGTTTGAATGGGCTTTTTTTAGTGGCCATGTGTTGAACTGGGCATCGAAGGCGTGTCCCTATCACACTGAGATAGCCCCACCCACAGCCCGGCACAGGGTTACCAGTTACAGAAAATGAAAGAATTAATCAATATATTTTTTGATAATTAAAATATGTATAACCATATTCCATAATCTCTACAACTATAATATTATTACTATTATTATATCATCTTCTTCAATGTGTCCATATGGTATGAAGATGACAGAATGTTGTGTATTGTTGTCGCCTACACATCCAACTTTTAATTCTTTTCAAAATGATCACGTCATTTCTATAGAGAAAGAATAAGCGTCCACCTTCCAGCAGCTCCGTCAAACCCTCTGACCTGCACAAACATCATCCACGCTTCAGTTGAAAACAACAATCCATCATCAACACTCTCTCAAGGCTACAGTTTAATCTGACATGCATTATCACCCGCACAGACACACACAGAGCGTGAGAGAGAGCATTTTGCCTTTAATGTAAAGGGTTCCAATGTATAGCTGTCATTAAATAAAATAAAAAAGGGAGCATTAAAGATCCAAAAAACAAACCTAACACAAAAATTAACATTTTTATTTGTATGCATTCAATCTAAATGGCATTGAAAATTTGTGAATCAGAATCACGAAGAGCAAAAACAAAGAATCAATTTACTTGTTTAAGTTTGTTCGAAGATGTTTCCCCTCTTATCCAAGAGACTTCTTCATTTCTGACAGCTTCCTCTTCTTCAGCTTCTTTCCATCCAAAATTGTTTGTGTTATGTCCTCCAATAACACTGTGCAGTAAAATGTTTGAATTCCCAAGTACTTAAATGAGTTTCCTATCAGAAAATTAAGATTGAAAAAAGGGAAGCAGAATTGTTGCCGCGTGGGTTGGCCGATATCTCCAACAGCTCCAGGTCTGTGGGGGGGTGATCCTTGGATAGTTCTGTCGAGTGAGTGCCTCCGGGCCAACAACTAGAATATATGGCAAGCTGCTGCATTACATGAAAGATACACAAGCTCTATATTGTGAAATCTGAAGCGACAAATAGTTGTATTCATGAATCTATCAAAAGCACCAGAAGGCTGTATCAGACCAAACAGCACTACTTTGACCCCTGGATGTAACCACATAAACAAATCAGACAACTATCCTGTCTGTGTGAATATATGCTGTGAAAAGAATGTGCCTTTCAATTTAGACATCGATATCTTGCAATAAGAAGACCACCCATTTGTCTGTATCTAGGCAACAGGAAAACCACAATATTTGTTCTCTTTTCTCTCTTTTCATCTCGATGTCTAACACTTTATCTCTTCCACCAGCAGGGAACACCCAATTTAATTTTTAAATTAAAGGCATGTGAAATATTATTTTTTTATCTAGGAATGTGTGCTGATCCTTAAATATATGCACGATAGCGGATTCCTGGTGCAGCATCTACCGAGTGATGCTTTATGGCTCTCATTGAGGAGTGATGAACTATTTACTAGTGGGTGAGGAGCAAATAGGAATGGAGGGGTGTTATGCGGTGAACCAAGGAGTGATGAGGTGAATGAAAAGAATGAGATATTGACCGAGTTTCATTTCATCAATGCCCAACCTCTATTGAGACAATTGAAATACGGGTGCAATAATGTTTGCACCCGTATTTCTTTTATCTATGTGTTATGTAAAGTTTCTACAGTATCAAAAACACCTGTCTACTTTCCGCTGACTACATTTTAATTTGCAGTAATTTTCCGGGAATCAGACTCATGTTACGATGATGTCTGGCATTCAATGCTGACGCTTCTGCTGTCACAGAAACAGCTGCTGGAAGTTGTTGGAGAAAAAAAAAGCATGCAGTATTTAGGGATAATATATAATATATATATATACTTTTTTTATTACCCTGTGTTGAAACCTTTTCACTAGTATCTCCAATATCTAAATTATTTCATTGATCTGTTCGTATTTCACTTTTTTCTTACAAACTCAGTATTACATTGCACAAGAACGTTTGGGACATTATATATTTTGACTCTTTACTCGGTCACATCGTACAAAGTGATAATATGCAGTAGGAAGAACATGGCAGCCTGTAGAATGTTAGAATATGTACACATGCAGCGGGTTGGTCTCTGTTTGTGACAGTTCTATCACTATTTCAACCAATCAAAGGTTTGTTTTTTTTTATTAAGAAAACACAACAATGTTAATTGACTGCTAGCATTGTATCCTAATTTGCTTACATTACATAATCTTTATTTAAGTCTTGAGGAATAAGCAATGCAAATAAATCTCCAGGCATACAGTAGGTTTGGCCACTCCTGCTTTAATGTATTACTCTTGCAGCAAAAGAGATGAATTTGATTAATTCATTACAGAACCTAATTAATTAATCACTCATATTTTTATTTTTTTATCACATAACACCAATGATACATAGTGGAACCTCGGTTATCGAACATAATTCGTTCTGTAATACTGTTCGAAAACTGAACTAGAGCTAGGTCTGTTTTTCAAACTCTCACAAAAGCAGCAAGGCAACACAGGAAGTGGGAAGCAAAGGGAGATGAGGACACTGATAATGGCTCATGGTTCCACATGATGGATGTGGCTCACGAATGACAATTCATGCTGACACTTTCACTAAACTATTTTAGTCAACATCCAAAAAAGAGAAACCTGGAGAAGAGAAAATGAACACACTGTTGTAGCCTTTTCTATTGTCTCACTCTTCTTTATTTGCTTTACATAAAGCATTATTCTCTGTGACAAACTTCTTAGACTTATTAGAGGGCATAAGCAGAACCAGGTGAGGGAGATGAGCTAAGGATCTCCATTAAACACCTCTCTATTAAGTCGGAGAGGATAGATTCAAAGTTAATTGTCTTTCTCCCTTCGTATTCTTTTCATCGATAACATGTGGGATATCAAGAAGAGCACCCGTTTCTTTTCAATCCAGCCGATCCATTTCCTGCTTTTATCTTGTGCCCTAATATAGAGACAAATTAGAATTCATTGAATTTCAATCTGTTCATGAGCTCCCCCCGTAAGAGGATGTGGTGCTTGAGAGGTACTTGTCTCCTCTGTGTGAACGAATGACAAATGAGTGTCAGAAGTGAATCCAGTACAAGCATTAAAGAGCCGGAGGGGCTTCCTGCCTGCTGATGGAATAAGCAACGCACAAGCTCGTTTTACCGAACAAGCTACGTGCACCACAATAATGCAGTTACTGCGACTTATTATATGCATACTATATATCCTAACTCCCTGTAAGCCTGACCCCTGCTGGGTCCCGCTAATGGATCCGAACTCTCGGTTTGTCATCAAAGGTCACCAGGTCGAGTTGTGCTGTCTGAGCCCCTCAGCTCCGGAACTCCCAGCCCGGAGAACTCAACCAGGCAAACGACCTGCCTTTTATTAATATTAATTCTTTGGGACTTGTTTTTAATTATAGCACACTTTTTATTTTATTGTTTTCATTTTAATTAGAATTATCTATACTGTTTATTTTTTTGAAGGGTGTGGAATATATTATCAAAGACATTTTGATATCAAAATCTAATTGAGGACAATATAATGAGAAAAAATATCTTGGAAGCAGTTGGGGGTCACGTAGAAAAAGCAGTGAGTTGTTTGTTTTTTAAATAACAAAACTGTAAACAATCACCCAGAAAGAACGTTCTTACTTTCTCCATGTGTCTGAGTGTGTTTTCTCCGGGTTCCCCAGGTTCCTCCCACCTCCTAAAACATGCAATTTAGATGAATTGATTTCTCCAAATTGTCCATAGTGTATGTGTGTGAATGGTTGTCTGTCTCTGTCTGGCCCCGCGATGCGCTGGCGACGCACTCAGGGTGTGCCCTCGCCCATAGCAAGCTGGATAGGCTCCAGCAACACCTGTGACCCGCAAGGTGGAAAAGCAGGTGAAAATGGATGGATGAATGTTTTGTGTAGGAACAATCTGTGCACTGTGTAAGCAGTCTTGTCTGTTGTCAGACACGCACGTCCTCCATTATGTTTATATTCATCTCAATGTCTTGGTTTATTGCTTTAATTATTGCGCAATCATTTAATCACTGAAACATCAAGACTGCCACAACAAAATGGAAACGTTTTTATTCATTTTGAGGAAGTGATTGTGTGTGATGCTTGTTGATGAAAACCAAGTAGCTTTCAGGCTTGTTTTACACCCTAATATGAATTAATGAATTATTTTACAGAATTGTTTTGATATAGTTGTGGTCTTGAATGAATTAAATGAATTAAACACTTTTGAATTTAGACTTACATTTTACGGTTTTACAATGTTGTGCCTGTATGCACAGCCAAGATATTCACATATTATGACTGGATATAAATACTAATGTGTTTGGGATTATTGCAGTAGAACTATTTTGGGGCATTGTTGTGAAAATGTCACTATGCTAATCTTACACTGCAGCAGAAGCACATAAATGCTAATCTGATTTCCAACAACAGATTTGGTTCCAGTGTATGCATCAATGCAAATCCTGCATGTTGATCTAATTTTCTACTGCATGAGTTTATTGACAGTAGAATATGTTTGAAATATAAGAATGCAAATGTGGAAAAAAAAAAAAGCCACACCGAGTTCTCTAAGAATGACACCTTGATGGAACTATATTAAATTTATGCTAATTTTCCAGTAGAGTTTTGCATATATATAATGCATAAACTAGGACTATTAATTATTCTCACCTTCTCGTATTGTGCTGAAGGAGAGACAATGACAGAGAGAGAGAAGCAAGTTCATCAGGTCTTGGCCTACTGGGAAGGGAGCTTGGGAATGTGTGTGTGTGTGTAGGGTTGCAGGGTGATGAGAAAAATCAAGGACAGCCGCCTGTGCCTTCCCTAACTCCGTTAGGCCAGACTGGCATTTTAATAAGGGTTGCTGAATACCACTGCTTCATCCCCAGGGGAAGCCGAACACACACACACATCACATCACACATCTACGACCACATGCACAAAAAAGTGTACAGGGGGGAAATGAAGGTTCAAACTGAATGAATGTGTGCAGGTGCCATCATGTGCATAAAACAGTTGTGTGTTAGTAGAGCGTAAAGACACACTGGTGAAAGTGTTATTGATATTAAATGACTTCAATTCAATTCAGTTTTATTTATATAGCGCCAGATCACAACATAAAGATATCTAAAGGCACTTTACAGGATAAGCAGGGAAAGACAGAACCCAACTTGACTCACAAGAGCAAGAACTTTGGCAACGGAGGCAAGGAAAAACTTCCCTTTAACGGGCAGAAACCTTGGACAGAACCTAGGCTCATGGTGGACGGAAGTAAATCTATGTTGAGTAACCAGGGAAACCTTTGCCTCCATTGTAATGTGATGCAATGTGCAGCATAATGTGTTCAGTATGGCAGCAGTGATAGTGTGTCGTGTGTAGAGAATGGCTTTCAGAGTTTCACATGTGAAGCACAGAGCCCGCTGACGACAGGGACTGGGAATTAGCAATGACAACATTCGCAGGGGTGACACACCAGAAGGGGCTTATGGGGCGGCGGGGGGGGGCATACAGTCACTGACTACAGCCTGATGTGGCACATCCAGAGGTGGCACATTAGTAGAAGAAGACTCATTTGTGAAAGTAACACCTAAAGATGGAGTGGAGCCGCACATAAAACCCATCATGTGCCTGATCCTGTGCCGGTGTTGCCCTTTTGCGCTGTCTCACTCTTAACTCTCAGCCTCAGCACGTGTCAAATCTCATGTAATGCTTCTCTGCACGGAAGTGCGGTACAAAGGCTGGCCTTGAGCCTTCTGCAGTTCAAAGCAAGGAAATAAGACAAATTGTCATCATTTTCTTGCAGAAAGTGTGCGACATTTCTGCGTGATTAGTTCTCTTTTAGCGAGGGGTGAGCACCAAATCTACACGGCAACTTGACTGCTGGAGCAACTTGCAAATGCAGACGGAACCAAATGCACATGTTGACCTTTTAAGATGACAAGTGTGTAATGGGATTGCACGCATGCGGCTCCGTTTCCATTTTCTCGAGACCGCTTTTCACGCAGTCGGGAGAGCGGTTTGTTGAGAGGGATCAGAGCGGTTGTGATGCCGCTCGCCCTTTTAGGCAAGGGGGGGTGAAGGAACAATGTCCTGATTGAAGATAAATACACCCTGATTAGCTTCACTTATGTTGTTGTCGCTACTGCTAGTTTTCTTCTTATTTCTTTTTTAGTTGCCAATTCAAGTGGAATGTAAATTCTTTCATAGAACCAGGCTTGCATAATTATCCATTTTATGGAGGCTCATTTTCCACTAAAGCTGATTTCTAGACATCCAAAGCTGTGTTTGTCTACGACTAAAGAATAATTCATCCGCAACTAGACTGTGCAAATAGGTGTGTGAATTGCAATCCACACATGCATGCAGGGATATTCATGAAAATGCTGTGAATTGCCTGAGGCATTACTTCAAATCAATTACTGGTATCCTCTTCAGTTAGAAGAAAATATGATTGGATTTTTCCCTCTACATCTTGGTTTATTCATTTTCATTTCCCCACTAAAAGCCATTGATTTCACTTTTTACATACCTGTGCATAACACTGACATGCAGATGGCCTGGCTCGTCCCTTTACATTATCGGAATTGCCCAGTGGGCATTGGCATCAGGGGTTTA
>NW_027180915.1:0-25000 GCF_040956055.1 Brachionichthys hirsutus | reverse complement strand
TACTATGAGTAACGTTACTGTTACATGTTGCACTACTATGACTCACGTTACTGTTACATGTTGCACTACTATTACTCACGTTACTGTTACATGTTGCACTACTATTGCTCACATTACTGTTACATGTTGCACTACTATTACTCACGTTACTGTTATATGTTGCACTACTATGACTCACGTTACTGTTACATGTTGCACTACTATGACTCACGTTACTGTTACATGTTGCACTACTATGACTCACGTTACTGTTACATGTTGCACTACTATGAGTAACGTTACTGTTACATGTTGCACTACTATGACTCACGTTACTGTTACATGTTGCACTACTATTACTCACGTTACTGTTACATGTTGCACTCCTATTACTCACGTTACTGTTACATGTTGCACTACTATGACTCACGTTACTGTTACATGTTGCACTACTATTACTCACGTTACTGTTACATGTTGCACTACTATTACTCACGTTACTGTTACATGTTGCACTACTATTACTCACGTTACTGTTACATGTTGCACTACTCATACTCATGTTACTGTTACATGTTGCACTACTATTACTCACGTTACTGTTACATGTTGCACTACTATTACTCACGTCACTGTTACATGTTGCACTACTATGACTCACGTTACTGTTACATGTTGCACTACTGTTACTCACATTACTGTTACATGTTGCACTACTATTACTCACGTTACTGTTACATGTTGCACTACTATGACTCACGTTACTGTTACATGTTGCACTACTATTACTCACGTTACTGTTACATGTTACACTACTATTACTCACGTTACTGTTACATGTTGCACTACTATTACTCACGTTACTGTTACATGTTGCACTACTATTACTCACGTTACTGTTACATGTTGCACTACTCATACTCATGTTACTGTTACATGTTGCACTACTATTACTCACGTTACTGTTACATGTTGCACTACTATTACTCACGTTACTGATACATGTTGCACTACTATTACTCACGTTACTGTTACATGTTGTACTACTATGACTCACGTTACTGTTACATGTTGCACTACTGTTACTCACATTACTGTTACATGTTGCACTACTTTTACTCATGTTACTGTTACATATTGCACTACTATTACTCACGTTACTGTTATATGTTGCACTACTATTACTCACGTTACTGTTACATGTTGCACTACTCATACTCATGTTACTGTTACATGTTGCACTACTATTACTCACGTTACTGTTACATGTTGCACTACTACTACTCACATTACTGTTACATGTTGCACTACTATGACTCACGTTACTGTTACATGTTGAACTACTATTACTAACGTTACTGTTACATGTTGCACTACTATTACTCACGTTACTGTTACATGTTGCACTACTATGACTCACGTTACTGTTACATGTTGCACTACTATGACTCACGTTACTGTTACATGTTGCACTACTATTACTCACGTTACTGTTACATGTTGCACTACTATGACTCACGTTACTGTTACATGTTGCACTACTATTACTCACGTTACTGTTACATGTTGCACTACTATTACTCACGTTACTGTTACATGTTGCATTACTATGACTCACGTTACTGCTACATGTTGCACTACTATGAGTAACGTTACTGTTACATGTTGCACTACTATGACTCACGTTACTGTTACATGTTGCACTACTATTACTCACGTTACTGTTACATGTTGCACTACTATTGCTCACATTACTGTTACATGTTGCACTACTATTACTCACGTTACTGTTATATGTTGCACTACTATGACTCACGTTACTGTTACATGTTGCACTACTATGACTCACGTTACTGTTACATGTTGCACTACTATGACTCACGTTACTGTTACATGTTGCACTACTATGAGTAACGTTACTGTTACATGTTGCACTACTATGACTCACGTTACTGTTACATGTTGCACTACTATTACTCACGTTACTGTTACATGTTGCACTCCTATTACTCACGTTACTGTTACATGTTGCACTACTATGACTCACGTTACTGTTACATGTTGCACTACTATTACTCACGTTACTGTTACATGTTGCACTACTATTACTCACGTTACTGTTACATGTTGCACTACTATTACTCACGTTACTGTTACATGTTGCACTACTCATACTCATGTTACTGTTACATGTTGCACTACTATTACTCACGTTACTGTTACATGTTGCACTACTATTACTCACGTCACTGTTACATGTTGCACTACTATGACTCACGTTACTGTTACATGTTGCACTACTGTTACTCACATTACTGTTACATGTTGCACTACTATTACTCACGTTACTGTTACATGTTGCACTACTATGACTCACGTTACTGTTACATGTTGCACTACTATTACTCACGTTACTGTTACATGTTACACTACTATTACTCACGTTACTGTTACATGTTGCACTACTATTACTCACGTTACTGTTACATGTTGCACTACTATTACTCACGTTACTGTTACATGTTGCACTACTCATACTCATGTTACTGTTACATGTTGCACTACTATTACTCACGTTACTGTTACATGTTGCACTACTATTACTCACGTTACTGATACATGTTGCACTACTATTACTCACGTTACTGTTACATGTTGTACTACTATGACTCACGTTACTGTTACATGTTGCACTACTGTTACTCACATTACTGTTACATGTTGCACTACTTTTACTCATGTTACTGTTACATATTGCACTACTATTACTCACGTTACTGTTATATGTTGCACTACTATTACTCACGTTACTGTTACATGTTGCACTACTCATACTCATGTTACTGTTACATGTTGCACTACTATTACTCACGTTACTGTTACATGTTGCACTACTACTACTCACATTACTGTTACATGTTGCACTACTATGACTCACGTTACTGTTACATGTTGAACTACTATTACTAACGTTACTGTTACATGTTGCACTACTATTACTCACGTTACTGTTACATGTTGCACTACTATGACTCACGTTACTGTTACATGTTGCACTACTATGACTCACGTTACTGTTACATGTTGCACTACTATTACTCACGTTACTGTTACATGTTGCACTACTATGACTCACGTTACTGTTACATGTTGCACTACTATTACTCACGTTACTGTTACATGTTGCACTACTATTACTCACGTTACTGTTACATGTTGCATTACTATGACTCACGTTACTGCTACATGTTGCACTACTATGAGTAACGTTACTGTTACATGTTGCACTACTATGACTCACGTTACTGTTACATGTTGCACTACTATTACTCACGTTACTGTTACATGTTGCACTACTATTGCTCACATTACTGTTACATGTTGCACTACTATTACTCACGTTACTGTTATATGTTGCACTACTATGACTCACGTTACTGTTACATGTTGCACTACTATGACTCACGTTACTGTTACATGTTGCACTACTATGACTCACGTTACTGTTACATGTTGCACTACTATGAGTAACGTTACTGTTACATGTTGCACTACTATGACTCACGTTACTGTTACATGTTGCACTACTATTACTCACGTTACTGTTACATGTTGCACTCCTATTACTCACGTTACTGTTACATGTTGCACTACTATGACTCACGTTACTGTTACATGTTGCACTACTATTACTCACGTTACTGTTACATGTTGCACTACTATTACTCACGTTACTGTTACATGTTGCACTACTATTACTCACGTTACTGTTACATGTTGCACTACTCATACTCATGTTACTGTTACATGTTGCACTACTATTACTCACGTTACTGTTACATGTTGCACTACTATTACTCACGTCACTGTTACATGTTGCACTACTATGACTCACGTTACTGTTACATGTTGCACTACTGTTACTCACATTACTGTTACATGTTGCACTACTATTACTCACGTTACTGTTACATGTTGCACTACTATGACTCACGTTACTGTTACATGTTGCACTACTATTACTCACGTTACTGTTACATGTTACACTACTATTACTCACGTTACTGTTACATGTTGCACTACTATTACTCACGTTACTGTTACATGTTGCACTACTATTACTCACGTTACTGTTACATGTTGCACTACTCATACTCATGTTACTGTTACATGTTGCACTACTATTACTCACGTTACTGTTACATGTTGCACTACTATTACTCACGTTACTGATACATGTTGCACTACTATTACTCACGTTACTGTTACATGTTGTACTACTATGACTCACGTTACTGTTACATGTTGCACTACTGTTACTCACATTACTGTTACATGTTGCACTACTTTTACTCATGTTACTGTTACATATTGCACTACTATTACTCACGTTACTGTTATATGTTGCACTACTATTACTCACGTTACTGTTACATGTTGCACTACTCATACTCATGTTACTGTTACATGTTGCACTACTATTACTCACGTTACTGTTACATGTTGCACTACTACTACTCACGTTACTGTTACATGTTGCACTACTATTACTCACGTTACTGTTACATGTTGCACTACTCATACTCATGTTACTGTTACATGTTGCACTACTATTACTCACGTTACTGTTACATGTTGCACTACTATTACTCACGTTACTGATACATGTTGCACTACTATTACTCACGTTACTGTTACATGTTGTACTACTATGACTCACGTTACTGTTACATGTTGCACTACTGTTACTCACATTACTGTTACATGTTGCACTACTTTTACTCATGTTACTGTTACATATTGCACTACTATTACTCACGTTACTGTTATATGTTGCACTACTATTACTCACGTTACTGTTACATGTTGCACTACTCATACTCATGTTACTGTTACATGTTGCACTACTATTACTCACGTTACTGTTACATGTTGCACTACTACTACTCACATTACTGTTACATGTTGCACTACTATGACTCACGTTACTGTTACATGTTGAACTACTATTACTAACGTTACTGTTACATGTTGCACTACTATTACTCACGTTACTGTTACATGTTGCACTACTATGACTCACGTTACTGTTACATGTTGCACTACTATTACTCACGTTACTGTTACATGTTGCACTACTATGACTCACGTTACTGTTACATGTTGCACTACTATGAGTAACGTTACTGTTACATGTTGCACTACTATGACTCACGTTACTGTTACATGTTGCACTACTATTACTCACGTTACTGTTACATGTTGCACTCCTATTACTCACGTTACTGTTACATGTTGCACTACTATGACTCACGTTACTGTTACATGTTGCACTACTATTACTCACGTTACTGTTACATGTTGCACTACTATTACTCACGTTACTGTTACATGTTGCACTACTATTACTCACGTTACTGTTACATGTTGCACTACTCATACTCATGTTACTGTTACATGTTGCACTACTATTACTCACGTTACTGTTACATGTTGCACTACTATTACTCACGTCACTGTTACATGTTGCACTACTATGACTCACGTTACTGTTACATGTTGCACTACTGTTACTCACATTACTGTTACATGTTGCACTACTATTACTCACGTTACTGTTACATGTTGCACTACTATGACTCACGTTACTGTTACATGTTGCACTACTATTACTCACGTTACTGTTACATGTTGCACTACTTTTACTCATGTTACTGTTACATATTGCACTATTATTACTCACGTTACTGTTATATGTTGCACTACTATTACTCACGTTACTGTTACATGTTGCAGTACTATGACTCACGTTACTGTTACATGTTGCACTACTATTACTCACGTTACTGTTACATGTTGCACTACTCATACTCATGTTACTGTTACATGTTGCACTATTATTACTCACGTTACTGTTACATGTTGCACTACTATTACTCACGTTACTGATACATGTTGCACTACTATTACTCACGTTACTGTTATATGTTGCACTACTATTACTCACGTTACTGTTACATGTTGCACTACTCATACTCATGTTACTGTTACATGTTGCACTACTATTACTCACGTTACTGTTACATGTTGCACTACTATTACTCACGTTACTGATACATGTTGCACTACTATTACTCACGTTACTGTTACATGTTGTACTACTATGACTCACGTTACTGTTACATGTTGCACTACTGTTACTCACATTACTGTTACATGTTGCACTACTTTTACTCATGTTACTGTTACATATTGCACTACTATTACTCACGTTACTGTTATATGTTGCACTACTATTACTCACGTTACTGTTACATGTTGCACTACTCATACTCATGTTACTGTTACATGTTGCACTACTATTACTCACGTTACTGTTACATGTTGCACTACTACTACTCACATTACTGTTACATGTTGCACTACTATGACTCACGTTACTGTTACATGTTGAACTACTATTACTAACGTTACTGTTACATGTTGCACTACTATTACTCACGTTACTGTTACATGTTGCACTACTATGACTCACGTTACTGTTACATGTTGCACTACTATGACTCATGTTATTGTTAAATGTTGCACTACTATTACTTACGTTACTGTTACATGTCGCACTACTATGACTAATGTTACTGTTACATGCTGCACTACGATTACTCACGTTACTGTTACATGCTGCACTACTATGACTCACGTTACTGTTACATGTTGCACTACTATTGCTCACGTTACTGTTACATGTTGCACTACTATTACTCACGTTACTGTTATATGTTGCACTACTATGACTCACGTTACTGTTACATGTTGCACTACTATGACTCACGTTACTGTTACATGTTGCACTACTATGACTCACGTTACTGTTACATGTTGCACTACTATGAGTAACGTTACTGTTACATGTTGCACTACTATGACTCACGTTACTGTTACATGTTGCACTACTATTACTCACGTTACTGTTACATGTTGCACTCCTATTACTCACGTTACTGTTACATGTTGCACTACTATGACTCACGTTACTGTTACATGTTGCACTACTATTACTCACGTTACTGTTACATGTTGCACTACTATTACTCACGTTACTGTTACATGTTGCACTACTATTACTCACGTTACTGTTACATGTTGCACTACTCATACTCATGTTACTGTTACATGTTGCACTACTATTACTCACGTTACTGTTACATGTTGCACTACTATTACTCACGTCACTGTTACATGTTGCACTACTATGACTCACGTTACTGTTACATGTTGCACTACTGTTACTCACATTACTGTTACATGTTGCACTACTATTACTCACGTTACTGTTACATGTTGCACTACTATGACTCACGTTACTGTTACATGTTGCACTACTATTACTCACGTTACTGTTACATGTTGCACTACTTTTACTCATGTTACTGTTACATATTGCACTACTATTACTCACGTTACTGTTATATGTTGCACTACTATTACTCACGTTACTGTTACATGTTGCAGTACTATGACTCACGTTACTGTTACATGTTGCACTACTATTACTCACGTTACTGTTACATGTTGCACTACTCATACTCATGTTACTGTTACATGTTGCACTATTATTACTCACGTTACTGTTACATGTTGCACTACTATTACTCACGTTACTGATACATGTTGCACTACTATTACTCACGTTACTGTTATATGTTGCACTACTATGACTCACGTTACTGTTACATGTTGCACTACTATTACTCACGTTACTGTTACATGTTGCACTACTATTACTCACGTTACTGTTACATGTTGCATTACTATGACTCACGTTACTGCTACATGTTGCACTACTATGAGTAACGTTACTGTTACATGTTGCACTACTATGACTCACGTTACTGTTACATGTTGCACTACTATTACTCACGTTACTGTTACATGTTGCACTACTATTGCTCACGTTACTGATACATGTTGCACTACTATTACTCACGTTACTGTTATATGTTGCACTACTATGACTCACGTTACTGTTACATGTTGCACTACTATTACTCACGTTACTGTTACATGTTGCACTACTATGACTCACGTTACTGTTACATGTTGCACTACTATTACTCACGTTACTGTTACATGTTGCACTACTATTACTCACGTTACTGTTACATGTTGCATTACTATGACTCACGTTACTGCTACATGTTGCACTACTATGAGTAACGTTACTGTTACATGTTGCACTACTATGACTCACGTTACTGTTACATGTTGCACTACTATTACTCACGTTACTGTTACATGTTGCACTACTATTGCTCACGTTACTGTTACATGTTGCACTACTATTACTCACGTTACTGTTATATGTTGCACTACTATGACTCACGTTACTGTTACATGTTGCACTACTATGACTCACGTTACTGTTACATGTTGCACTACTATGACTCACGTTACTGTTACATGTTGCACTACTATGAGTAACGTTACTGTTACATGTTGCACTACTATGACTCACGTTACTGTTACATGTTGCACTACTATTACTCACGTTACTGTTACATGTTGCACTCCTATTACTCACGTTACTGTTACATGTTGCACTACTATGACTCACGTTACTGTTACATGTTGCACTACTATTACTCACGTTACTGTTACATGTTGCACTACTATTACTCACGTTACTGTTACATGTTGCACTACTATTACTCACGTTACTGTTACATGTTGCACTACTCATACTCATGTTACTGTTACATGTTGCACTACTATTACTCACGTTACTGTTACATGTTGCACTACTATTACTCACGTCACTGTTACATGTTGCACTACTATGACTCACGTTACTGTTACATGTTGCACTACTGTTACTCACATTACTGTTACATGTTGCACTACTATTACTCACGTTACTGTTACATGTTGCACTACTATGACTCACGTTACTGTTACATGTTGCACTACTATTACTCACGTTACTGTTACATGTTACACTACTATTACTCACGTTACTGTTATATGTTGCACTACTATTACTCACGTTACTGTTACATGTTGCACTACTATTACTCACGTTACTGTTACATGTTGCACTACTCATACTCATGTTACTGTTACATGTTGCACTACTATTACTCACGTTACTGTTACATGTTGCACTACTATTACTCACGTTACTGATACATGTTGCACTACTATTACTCACGTTACTGTTACATGTTGTACTACTATGACTCACGTTACTGTTACATGTTGCACTACTGTTACTCACATTACTGTTACATGTTGCACTACTTTTACTCATGTTACTGTTACATATTGCACTACTATTACTCACGTTACTGTTATATGTTGCACTACTATTACTCACGTTACTGTTACATGTTGCACTACTCATACTCATGTTACTGTTACATGTTGCACTACTATTACTCACGTTACTGTTACATGTTGCACTACTACTACTCACATTACTGTTACATGTTGCACTACTATGACTCACGTTACTGTTACATGTTGAACTACTATTACTAACGTTACTGTTACATGTTGCACTACTATTACTCACGTTACTGTTACATGTTGCACTACTATGACTCACGTTACTGTTACATGTTGCACTACTATTACTCACGTTACTGTTACATGTTGCACTACTATGACTCACGTTACTGTTACATGTTGCACTACTATGAGTAACGTTACTGTTACATGTTGCACTACTATGACTCACGTTACTGTTACATGTTGCACTACTATTACTCACGTTACTGTTACATGTTGCACTCCTATTACTCACGTTACTGTTACATGTTGCACTACTATGACTCACGTTACTGTTACATGTTGCACTACTATTACTCACGTTACTGTTACATGTTGCACTACTATTACTCACGTTACTGTTACATGTTGCACTACTATTACTCACGTTACTGTTACATGTTGCACTACTCATACTCATGTTACTGTTACATGTTGCACTACTATTACTCACGTTACTGTTACATGTTGCACTACTATTACTCACGTCACTGTTACATGTTGCACTACTATGACTCACGTTACTGTTACATGTTGCACTACTGTTACTCACATTACTGTTACATGTTGCACTACTTTTACTCATGTTACTGTTACATATTGCACTACTATTACTCACGTTACTGTTATATGTTGCACTACTATTACTCACGTTACTGTTACATGTTGCACTACTCATACTCATGTTACTGTTACATGTTGCACTACTATTACTCACGTTACTGTTACATGTTGCACTACTACTACTCACATTACTGTTACATGTTGCACTACTATGACTCACGTTACTGTTACATGTTGAACTACTATTACTAACGTTACTGTTACATGTTGCACTACTATTACTCACGTTACTGTTACATGTTGCACTACTATGACTCACGTTACTGTTACATGTTGCACTACTATGACTCACGTTACTGTTACATGTTGCACTACTATTACTCACGTTACTGTTACATGTTGCACTACTATGACTCACGTTACTGTTACATGTTGCACTACTATTACTCACGTTACTGTTACATGTTGCACTACTATTACTCACGTTACTGTTACATGTTGCATTACTATGACTCACGTTACTGCTACATGTTGCACTACTATGAGTAACGTTACTGTTACATGTTGCACTACTATGACTCACGTTACTGTTACATGTTGCACTACTATTACTCACGTTACTGTTACATGTTGCACTACTATTGCTCACATTACTGTTACATGTTGCACTACTATTACTCACGTTACTGTTATATGTTGCACTACTATGACTCACGTTACTGTTACATGTTGCACTACTATGACTCACGTTACTGTTACATGTTGCACTACTATGACTCACGTTACTGTTACATGTTGCACTACTATGAGTAACGTTACTGTTACATGTTGCACTACTATGACTCACGTTACTGTTACATGTTGCACTACTATTACTCACGTTACTGTTACATGTTGCACTCCTATTACTCACGTTACTGTTACATGTTGCACTACTATGACTCACGTTACTGTTACATGTTGCACTACTATTACTCACGTTACTGTTACATGTTGCACTACTATTACTCACGTTACTGTTACATGTTGCACTACTATTACTCACGTTACTGTTACATGTTGCACTACTCATACTCATGTTACTGTTACATGTTGCACTACTATTACTCACGTTACTGTTACATGTTGCACTACTATTACTCACGTCACTGTTACATGTTGCACTACTATGACTCACGTTACTGTTACATGTTGCACTACTGTTACTCACATTACTGTTACATGTTGCACTACTATTACTCACGTTACTGTTACATGTTGCACTACTATGACTCACGTTACTGTTACATGTTGCACTACTATTACTCACGTTACTGTTACATGTTACACTACTATTACTCACGTTACTGTTACATGTTGCACTACTATTACTCACGTTACTGTTACATGTTGCACTACTATTACTCACGTTACTGTTACATGTTGCACTACTCATACTCATGTTACTGTTACATGTTGCACTACTATTACTCACGTTACTGTTACATGTTGCACTACTATTACTCACGTTACTGATACATGTTGCACTACTATTACTCACGTTACTGTTACATGTTGTACTACTATGACTCACGTTACTGTTACATGTTGCACTACTGTTACTCACATTACTGTTACATGTTGCACTACTTTTACTCATGTTACTGTTACATATTGCACTACTATTACTCACGTTACTGTTATATGTTGCACTACTATTACTCACGTTACTGTTACATGTTGCACTACTCATACTCATGTTACTGTTACATGTTGCACTACTATTACTCACGTTACTGTTACATGTTGCACTACTACTACTCACATTACTGTTACATGTTGCACTACTATGACTCACGTTACTGTTACATGTTGAACTACTATTACTAACGTTACTGTTACATGTTGCACTACTATTACTCACGTTACTGTTACATGTTGCACTACTATGACTCACGTTACTGTTACATGTTGCACTACTATGACTCATGTTATTGTTAAATGTTGCACTACTATTACTTACGTTACTGTTACATGTCGCACTACTATGACTAATGTTACTGTTACATGCTGCACTACGATTACTCACGTTACTGTTACATGCTGCACTACTATGACTCACGTTACTGTTACATGTTGCACTACTATTGCTCACGTTACTGTTACATGTTGCACTACTATTACTCACGTTACTGTTATATGTTGCACTACTATGACTCACGTTACTGTTACATGTTGCACTACTATGACTCACGTTACTGTTACATGTTGCACTACTATGACTCACGTTACTGTTACATGTTGCACTACTATGAGTAACGTTACTGTTACATGTTGCACTACTATGACTCACGTTACTGTTACATGTTGCACTACTATTACTCACGTTACTGTTACATGTTGCACTCCTATTACTCACGTTACTGTTACATGTTGCACTACTATGACTCACGTTACTGTTACATGTTGCACTACTATTACTCACGTTACTGTTACATGTTGCACTACTATTACTCACGTTACTGTTACATGTTGCACTACTATTACTCACGTTACTGTTACATGTTGCACTACTCATACTCATGTTACTGTTACATGTTGCACTACTATTACTCACGTTACTGTTACATGTTGCACTACTATTACTCACGTCACTGTTACATGTTGCACTACTATGACTCACGTTACTGTTACATGTTGCACTACTGTTACTCACATTACTGTTACATGTTGCACTACTATTACTCACGTTACTGTTACATGTTGCACTACTATGACTCACGTTACTGTTACATGTTGCACTACTATTACTCACGTTACTGTTACATGTTGCACTACTTTTACTCATGTTACTGTTACATATTGCACTACTATTACTCACGTTACTGTTATATGTTGCACTACTATTACTCACGTTACTGTTACATGTTGCAGTACTATGACTCACGTTACTGTTACATGTTGCACTACTATTACTCACGTTACTGTTACATGTTGCACTACTCATACTCATGTTACTGTTACATGTTGCACTATTATTACTCACGTTACTGTTACATGTTGCACTACTATTACTCACGTTACTGATACATGTTGCACTACTATTACTCACGTTACTGTTATATGTTGCACTACTATGACTCACGTTACTGTTACATGTTGCACTACTATTACTCACGTTACTGTTACATGTTGCACTACTATTACTCACGTTACTGTTACATGTTGCATTACTATGACTCACGTTACTGCTACATGTTGCACTACTATGAGTAACGTTACTGTTACATGTTGCACTACTATGACTCACGTTACTGTTACATGTTGCACTACTATTACTCACGTTACTGTTACATGTTGCACTACTATTGCTCACGTTACTGATACATGTTGCACTACTATTACTCACGTTACTGTTATATGTTGCACTACTATGACTCACGTTACTGTTACATGTTGCACTACTATTACTCACGTTACTGTTACATGTTGCACTACTATGACTCACGTTACTGTTACATGTTGCACTACTATTACTCACGTTACTGTTACATGTTGCACTACTATTACTCACGTTACTGTTACATGTTGCATTACTATGACTCACGTTACTGCTACATGTTGCACTACTATGAGTAACGTTACTGTTACATGTTGCACTACTATGACTCACGTTACTGTTACATGTTGCACTACTATTACTCACGTTACTGTTACATGTTGCACTACTATTGCTCACGTTACTGTTACATGTTGCACTACTATTACTCACGTTACTGTTATATGTTGCACTACTATGACTCACGTTACTGTTACATGTTGCACTACTATGACTCACGTTACTGTTACATGTTGCACTACTATGACTCACGTTACTGTTACATGTTGCACTACTATGAGTAACGTTACTGTTACATGTTGCACTACTATGACTCACGTTACTGTTACATGTTGCACTACTATTACTCACGTTACTGTTACATGTTGCACTCCTATTACTCACGTTACTGTTACATGTTGCACTACTATGACTCACGTTACTGTTACATGTTGCACTACTATTACTCACGTTACTGTTACATGTTGCACTACTATTACTCACGTTACTGTTACATGTTGCACTACTATTACTCACGTTACTGTTACATGTTGCACTACTCATACTCATGTTACTGTTACATGTTGCACTACTATTACTCACGTTACTGTTACATGTTGCACTACTATTACTCACGTCACTGTTACATGTTGCACTACTATGACTCACGTTACTGTTACATGTTGCACTACTGTTACTCACATTACTGTTACATGTTGCACTACTATTACTCACGTTACTGTTACATGTTGCACTACTATGACTCACGTTACTGTTACATGTTGCACTACTATTACTCACGTTACTGTTACATGTTACACTACTATTACTCACGTTACTGTTATATGTTGCACTACTATTACTCACGTTACTGTTACATGTTGCACTACTATTACTCACGTTACTGTTACATGTTGCACTACTCATACTCATGTTACTGTTACATGTTGCACTACTATTACTCACGTTACTGTTACATGTTGCACTACTATTACTCACGTTACTGATACATGTTGCACTACTATTACTCACGTTACTGTTACATGTTGTACTACTATGACTCACGTTACTGTTACATGTTGCACTACTGTTACTCACATTACTGTTACATGTTGCACTACTTTTACTCATGTTACTGTTACATATTGCACTACTATTACTCACGTTACTGTTATATGTTGCACTACTATTACTCACGTTACTGTTACATGTTGCACTACTCATACTCATGTTACTGTTACATGTTGCACTACTATTACTCACGTTACTGTTACATGTTGCACTACTACTACTCACATTACTGTTACATGTTGCACTACTATGACTCACGTTACTGTTACATGTTGAACTACTATTACTAACGTTACTGTTACATGTTGCACTACTATTACTCACGTTACTGTTACATGTTGCACTACTATGACTCACGTTACTGTTACATGTTGCACTACTATTACTCACGTTACTGTTACATGTTGCACTACTATGACTCACGTTACTGTTACATGTTGCACTACTATGAGTAACGTTACTGTTACATGTTGCACTACTATGACTCACGTTACTGTTACATGTTGCACTACTATTACTCACGTTACTGTTACATGTTGCACTCCTATTACTCACGTTACTGTTACATGTTGCACTACTATGACTCACGTTACTGTTACATGTTGCACTACTATTACTCACGTTACTGTTACATGTTGCACTACTATTACTCACGTTACTGTTACATGTTGCACTACTATTACTCACGTTACTGTTACATGTTGCACTACTCATACTCATGTTACTGTTACATGTTGCACTACTATTACTCACGTTACTGTTACATGTTGCACTACTATTACTCACGTCACTGTTACATGTTGCACTACTATGACTCACGTTACTGTTACATGTTGCACTACTGTTACTCACATTACTGTTACATGTTGCACTACTATTACTCACGTTACTGTTACATGTTGCACTACTATGACTCACGTTACTGTTACATGTTGCACTACTATTACTCACGTTACTGTTACATGTTGCACTACTTTTACTCATGTTACTGTTACATATTGCACTATTATTACTCACGTTACTGTTATATGTTGCACTACTATTACTCACGTTACTGTTACATGTTGCAGTACTATGACTCACGTTACTGTTACATGTTGCACTACTATTACTCACGTTACTGTTACATGTTGCACTACTCATACTCATGTTACTGTTACATGTTGCACTATTATTACTCACGTTACTGTTACATGTTGCACTACTATTACTCACGTTACTGATACATGTTGCACTACTATTACTCACGTTACTGTTATATGTTGCACTACTATTACTCACGTTACTGTTACATGTTACACTACTCATACTCATGTTACTGTTACATGTTGCACTACTATTACTCACGTTACTGTTACATGTTGCACTACTATTACTCACGTTACTGATACATGTTGCACTACTATTACTCACGTTACTGTTACATGTTGTACTACTATGACTCACGTTACTGTTACATGTTGCACTACTGTTACTCACATTACTGTTACATGTTGCACTACTTTTACTCATGTTACTGTTACATATTGCACTACTATTACTCACGTTACTGTTATATGTTGCACTACTATTACTCACGTTACTGTTACATGTTGCACTACTCATACTCATGTTACTGTTACATGTTGCACTACTATTACTCACGTTACTGTTACATGTTGCACTACTACTACTCACATTACTGTTACATGTTGCACTACTATGACTCACGTTACTGTTACATGTTGAACTACTATTACTAACGTTACTGTTACATGTTGCACTACTATTACTCACGTTACTGTTACATGTTGCACTACTATGACTCACGTTACTGTTACATGTTGCACTACTATGACTCATGTTATTGTTAAATGTTGCACTACTATTACTTACGTTACTGTTACATGTCGCACTACTATGACTAATGTTACTGTTACATGCTGCACTACGATTACTCACGTTACTGTTACATGCTGCACTACTATGACTCACGTTACTGTTACATGTTGCACTACTATTGCTCACGTTACTGTTACATGTTGCACTACTATTACTCACGTTACTGTTATATGTTGCACTACTATGACTCACGTTACTGTTACATGTTGCACTACTATGACTCACGTTACTGTTACATGTTGCACTACTATGACTCACGTTACTGTTACATGTTGCACTACTATGAGTAACGTTACTGTTACATGTTGCACTACTATGACTCACGTTACTGTTACATGTTGCACTACTATTACTCACGTTACTGTTACATGTTGCACTCCTATTACTCACGTTACTGTTACATGTTGCACTACTATGACTCACGTTACTGTTACATGTTGCACTACTATTACTCACGTTACTGTTACATGTTGCACTACTATTACTCACGTTACTGTTACATGTTGCACTACTATTACTCACGTTACTGTTACATGTTGCACTACTCATACTCATGTTACTGTTACATGTTGCACTACTATTACTCACGTTACTGTTACATGTTGCACTACTATTACTCACGTCACTGTTACATGTTGCACTACTATGACTCACGTTACTGTTACATGTTGCACTACTGTTACTCACATTACTGTTACATGTTGCACTACTATTACTCACGTTACTGTTACATGTTGCACTACTATGACTCACGTTACTGTTACATGTTGCACTACTATTACTCACGTTACTGTTACATGTTGCACTACTTTTACTCATGTTACTGTTACATATTGCACTACTATTACTCACGTTACTGTTATATGTTGCACTACTATTACTCACGTTACTGTTACATGTTGCAGTACTATGACTCACGTTACTGTTACATGTTGCACTACTATTACTCACGTTACTGTTACATGTTGCACTACTCATACTCATGTTACTGTTACATGTTGCACTATTATTACTCACGTTACTGTTACATGTTGCACTACTATTACTCACGTTACTGATACATGTTGCACTACTATTACTCACGTTACTGTTATATGTTGCACTACTATGACTCACGTTACTGTTACATGTTGCACTACTATTACTCACGTTACTGTTACATGTTGCACTACTATTACTCACGTTACTGTTACATGTTGCATTACTATGACTCACGTTACTGCTACATGTTGCACTACTATGAGTAACGTTACTGTTACATGTTGCACTACTATGACTCACGTTACTGTTACATGTTGCACTACTATTACTCACGTTACTGTGACATGTTGCACTACTATTGCTCACGTTACTGATACATGTTGCACTACTATTACTCACGTTACTGTTATATGTTGCACTACTATGACTCACGTTACTGTTACATGTTGCACTACTATTACTCACGTTACTGTTACATGTTGCACTACTATGACTCACGTTACTGTTACATGTTGCACTACTATTACTCACGTTACTGTTACATGTTGCACTACTATTACTCACGTTACTGTTACATGTTGCATTACTATGACTCACGTTACTGCTACATGTTGCACTACTATGAGTAACGTTACTGTTACATGTTGCACTACTATGACTCACGTTACTGTTACATGTTGCACTACTATTACTCACGTTACTGTTACATGTTGCACTACTATTGCTCACGTTACTGTTACATGTTGCACTACTATTACTCACGTTACTGTTATATGTTGCACTACTATGACTCACGTTACTGTTACATGTTGCACTACTATGACTCACGTTACTGTTACATGTTGCACTACTATGACTCACGTTACTGTTACATGTTGCACTACTATGAGTAACGTTACTGTTACATGTTGCACTACTATGACTCACGTTACTGTTACATGTTGCACTACTATTACTCACGTTACTGTTACATGTTGCACTCCTATTACTCACGTTACTGTTACATGTTGCACTACTATGACTCACGTTACTGTTACATGTTGCACTACTATTACTCACGTTACTGTTACATGTTGCACTACTATTACTCACGTTACTGTTACATGTTGCACTACTATTACTCACGTTACTGTTACATGTTGCACTACTCATACTCATGTTACTGTTACATGTTGCACTACTATTACTCACGTTACTGTTACATGTTGCACTACTATTACTCACGTCACTGTTACATGTTGCACTACTATGACTCACGTTACTGTTACATGTTGCACTACTGTTACTCACATTACTGTTACATGTTGCACTACTATTACTCACGTTACTGTTACATGTTGCACTACTATGACTCACGTTACTGTTACATGTTGCACTACTATTACTCACGTTACTGTTACATGTTACACTACTATTACTCACGTTACTGTTATATGTTGCACTACTATTACTCACGTTACTGTTACATGTTGCACTACTATTACTCACGTTACTGTTACATGTTGCACTACTCATACTCATGTTACTGTTACATGTTGCACTACTATTACTCACGTTACTGTTACATGTTGCACTACTATTACTCACGTTACTGATACATGTTGCACTACTATTACTCACGTTACTGTTACATGTTGTACTACTATGACTCACGTTACTGTTACATGTTGCACTACTGTTACTCACATTACTGTTACATGTTGCACTACTTTTACTCATGTTACTGTTACATATTGCACTACTATTACTCACGTTACTGTTATATGTTGCACTACTATTACTCACGTTACTGTTACATGTTGCACTACTCATACTCATGTTACTGTTACATGTTGCACTACTATTACTCACGTTACTGTTACATGTTGCACTACTATTACTCACGTTACTGTTACATGTTGCACTACTACTACTCACATTACTGTTACATGTTGCACTACTATGACTCACGTTACTGTTACATGTTGAACTACTATTACTAACGTTACTGTTACATGTTGCACTACTATTACTCACGTTACTGTTACATGTTGCACTACTATGACTCACGTTACTGTTACATGTTGCACTACTATTACTCACGTTACTGTTACATGTTGCACTACTATGACTCACGTTACTGTTACATGTTGCACTACTATGAGTAACGTTACTGTTACATGTTGCACTACTATGACTCACGTTACTGTTACATGTTGCACTACTATTACTCACGTTACTGTTACATGTTGCACTCCTATTACTCACGTTACTGTTACATGTTGCACTACTATGACTCACGTTACTGTTACATGTTGCACTACTATTACTCACGTTACTGTTACATGTTGCACTACTATTACTCACGTTACTGTTACATGTTGCACTACTATTACTCACGTTACTGTTACATGTTGCACTACTCATACTCATGTTACTGTTACATGTTGCACTACTATTACTCACGTTACTGTTACATGTTGCACTACTATTACTCACGTCACTGTTACATGTTGCACTACTATGACTCACGTTACTGTTACATGTTGCACTACTGTTACTCACATTACTGTTACATGTTGCACTACTATTACTCACGTTACTGTTACATGTTGCACTACTATGACTCACGTTACTGTTACATGTTGCACTACTATTACTCACGTTACTGTTACATGTTGCACTACTTTTACTCATGTTACTGTTACATATTGCACTACTATTACTCACGTTACTGTTATATGTTGCACTACTATTACTCACGTTACTGTTACATGTTGCAGTACTATGACTCACGTTACTGTTACATGTTGCACTACTATTACTCACGTTACTGTTACATGTTGCACTACTCATACTCATGTTACTGTTACATGTTGCACTATTATTACTCACGTTACTGTTACATGTTGCACTACTATTACTCACGTTACTGATACATGTTGCACTACTATTACTCACGTTACTGTTATATGTTGCACTACTATGACTCACGTTACTGTTACATGTTGCACTACTATTACTCACGTTACTGTTACATGTTGCACTACTATTACTCACGTTACTGTTACATGTTGCATTACTATGACTCACGTTACTGCTACATGTTGCACTACTATGAGTAACGTTACTGTTACATGTTGCACTACTATGACTCACGTTACTGTTACATGTTGCACTACTATTACTCACGTTACTGTTACATGTTGCACTACTATGACTCACGTTACTGTTACATGTTGCACTACTATTACTCACGTTACTGTTACATGTTGCACTACTATTGCTCACGTTACTGATACATGTTGCACTACTATTACTCACGTTACTGTTATATGTTGCACTACTATGACTCACGTTACTGTTACATGTTGCACTACTATTACTCACGTTACTGTTACATGTTGCACTACTATGACTCACGTTACTGTTACATGTTGCACTACTATTACTCACGTTACTGTTACATGTTGCACTACTATTACTCACGTTACTGTTACATGTTGCATTACTATGACTCACGTTACTGCTACATGTTGCACTACTATGAGTAACGTTACTGTTACATGTTGCACTACTATGACTCACGTTACTGTTACATGTTGCACTACTATTACTCACGTTACTGTTACATGTTGCACTACTATTGCTCACGTTACTGTTACATGTTGCACTACTATTACTCACGTTACTGTTATATGTTGCACTACTATGACTCACGTTACTGTTACATGTTGCACTACTATGACTCACGTTACTGTTACATGTTGCACTACTATGACTCACGTTACTGTTACATGTTGCACTACTATGAGTAACGTTACTGTTACATGTTGCACTACTATTACTCACGTTACTGTTACATGTTGCACTACTCATACTCATGTTACTGTTACATGTTGCACTACTATTACTCACGTTACTGTTACATGTTGCACTACTATTACTCACGTCACTGTTACATGTTGCACTACTATGACTCACGTTACTGTTACATGTTGCACTACTGTTACTCACATTACTGTTACATGTTGCACTACTATTACTCACGTTACTGTTACATGTTGCACTACTATGACTCACGTTACTGTTACATGTTGCACTACTATTACTCACGTTACTGTTACATGTTACACTACTATTACTCACGTTACTGTTATATGTTGCACTACTATTACTCACGTTACTGTTACATGTTGCACTACTATTACTCACGTTACTGTTACATGTTGCACTACTCATACTCATGTTACTGTTACATGTTGCACTACTATTACTCACGTTACTGTTACATGTTGCACTACTATTACTCACGTTACTGATACATGTTGCACTACTATTACTCACGTTACTGTTACATGTTGTACTACTATGACTCACGTTACTGTTACATGTTGCACTACTGTTACTCACATTACTGTTACATGTTGCACTACTTTTACTCATGTTACTGTTGCATATTGCACTACTATTACTCACGTTACTGTTATATGTTGCACTACTATTACTCACGTTACTGTTACATGTTGCACTACTCATACTCATGTTACTGTTACATGTTGCACTACTATTACTCACGTTACTGTTACATGTTGCACTACTACTACTCACATTACTGTTACATGTTGCACTACTATGACTCACGTTACTGTTACATGTTGAACTACTATTACTAACGTTACTGTTACATGTTGCACTACTATTACTCACGTTACTGTTACATGTTGCACTACTATGACTCACGTTACTGTTACATGTTGCACTACTATGACTCATGTTATTGTTAAATGTTGCACTACTATTACTTACGTTACTGTTACATGTCGCACTACTATGACTAATGTTACTGTTACATGCTGCACTACGATTACTCACATTACTGTTACATGCTGCACTACTATGACTCACGTTACTGTTACATGTTGCACTACTATTGCTCACGTTACTGTTACATGTTGCACTACTATTACTCACGTTACTGTTATATGTTGCACTACTATGACTCACGTTACTGTTACATGTTGCACTACTATGACTCACGTTACTGTTACATGTTGCACTACTATGACTCACGTTACTGTTACATGTTGCACTACTATGAGTAACGTTACTGTTACATGTTGCACTACTATGACTCACGTTACTGTTACATGTTGCACTACTATTACTCACGTTACTGTTACATGTTGCACTCCTATTACTCACGTTACTGTTACATGTTGCACTACTATGACTCACGTTACTGTTACATGTTGCACTACTATTACTCACGTTACTGTTACATGTTGCACTACTATTACTCACGTTACTGTTACATGTTGCACTACTATTACTCACGTTACTGTTACATGTTGCACTACTCATACTCATGTTACTGTTACATGTTGCACTACTATTACTCACGTTGCTGTTACATGTTGCACTACTATTACTCACGTCACTGTTACACGTTGCACTACTATGACTCACGTTACTGTTACATGTTGCACTACTGTTACTCACATTACTGTTACATGTTGCACTACTATTACTCACGTTACTGTTACATGTTGCACTACTATGACTCACGTTACTGTTACATGTTGCACTACTATTACTCACGTTACTGTTACATGTTACACTACTATTACTCACGTTACTGTTATATGTTGCACTACTATTACTCACGTTACTGTTACATGTTGCACTACTATTACTCACGTTACTGTTACATGTTGCACTACTCATACTCATGTTACTGTTACATGTTGCACTACTATTACTCACGTTACTGTTACATGTTGCACTACTATTACTCACGTTACTGTTACATGTTGTACTACTATGACTCACGTTACTGTTACATGTTGCACTACTGTTACTCACATTACTGTTACATGTTGCACTACTTTTACTCATGTTACTGTTACATATTGCACTACTATTACTCACGTTACTGTTATATGTTGCACTACTATTACTCACGTTACTGTTACATGTTGCACTACTCATACTCATGTTACTGTTACATGTTGCACTACTATTACTCACGTTACTGTTACATGTTGCACTACTACTACTCACATTACTGTTACATGTTGCACTACTATGACTCACGTTACTGTTACATGTTGAACTACTATTACTAACGTTACTGTTACATGTTGCACTACTATTACTCACGTTACTGTTACATGTTGCACTACTATGACTCACGTTACTGTTACATGTTGCACTACTATGACTCATGTTATTGTTAAATGTTGCACTACTATTACTTACGTTACTGTTACATGTCGCACTACTATGACTAATGTTACTGTTACATGCTGCACTACGATTACTCACGTTACTGTTACATGCTGCACTACTATTACTTACGTTACTGTTACATGTTGCACTACTATTTCTCACGTTACTGTTACATGTTGCACTACTATTACTCACGTTACTGTTACATGTTGCACTACTATGAGTAACGTTACTGTTACATGTTGCACTACTATGACTCACGTTACTGTTACATGTTGAACTACTATTACTTACGTTACTGTTACATGTTGCACTACTATTACTCACGTTACTGTTACATGTTGCACTACTATGACTCACGTTATTGTTACATGTTGCACTACTATTACTTACGTTACTGTTACATGTTGCACTACTATGACACATGTTATTGTTAAATGTTGCACTACTATTACTTACGTTACTGTTACATGTCGCACTACTATGACTAATGTTACTGTTACATGCTGCACTACGATTACTCACGTTACTGTTACATGTTGCACTACTATTTCTCACGTTACTGTTACATGTTGCACTACTATTACTCACGTTACTGTTACATGTTGCACTACTATGAGTAACGTTACTGTTACATGTTGCACTACTATGAGTAATGTTACTGTTACATGTTGCACTACTATTACTCACGTTACTGTTACATGTTGCAATACTATGAGTAATGTTACTGTTACATGTTGCACTACTATTACTCACGTTACTGTTACATGTTGCACTACTATTACTTACGTTACTGTTACATGTTGCACTACTATTACTCACGGTATTGTTACATACTCATACTCATGTTACTGTTACATGCTGCACTACCTTTACTCACGTTATGTTACATGTTGCACTACTATTACTCACGGTACTGTTACATACTCATACTCACGTTACTGTTACATGATGTACTACGATTACTCACGTTACTGTTACATGTTGCACTACTATTACTCACATTACTGTTACATGTTGCACTACTATTACTCACGTTACTGTTACATGTTGCACTACTATTACTCTCGTTATTGTTACATGTTGCACTACTATTACTCACGTTACTGTTACATGCTGCACTACTATGACTCACGTTACTGTTACATGTTGCACTACTATTACTTACGTTACTGTTACATGTTGCACTAC
>NW_027180914.1:0-25000 GCF_040956055.1 Brachionichthys hirsutus | reverse complement strand
AAATAAGCAGTGTGTATTTGAACCCAGAGACAGGATTCAAACCATGCAATCCCACAGAGACAAGAAATAAATGCCTCTATCTTAGGAAGAGGCATTAAACGAGGAAATTGGAAAAAAAGATGCAAGTACATTAACTTCTTATTGCCCGCTACATAATGGAGCACAGAGGGAGAATAACAACAATAATGATGCAGAAAATGCAGAATATTGTGGTATCTTAATGTTTTCATACCAAAGAGAACAGGGATAACAGCTGGGTTACCAAAGAAATACAGATTCAAGTATCTCTGCTGCAAGTGAAATTCTGTTTAAATGTAGTCACTGTGAACTGTAAAAACATGAATAACTTAAACAGATTGGGCTCTTTATGTGGATGCATGTCCACAAAGGCAACAGCTTTGCCATCAACTATTTGTGTGTTTGTGTGCAGACCAAACAGCAAATTGTTTTTTTTCCTGTCTTCATTGAAAAAGATCAGACTGTTCTTTACCTCCTTATATATTTCTTTGGGCGGATGGTGCAACAATAAATTTGAGTTGTGTAGGACCGCAAATGTTATTCATAGTCTCCGAGGTAGAAGGTCAGCTGGCACCAGCATATTTATCCAGTTGTCACCTTCACTTGCTCTCCTCCCCCCGGTGTACGGTTTTTCAGCGATCATTTCTTTTCTATGCCTATTAAAAAAGGAGACTATTTTATAGTGAAGCATAACTTTTATTATAAACACAGAAGCCCGTGCTGCGGAGACAGTGGGCTCCCAAAAACAACTCAAAGGGCCACAGAAAAACACATTTCAGCAGCAAAATGTTCAATCAGGAAAGACGTGATTGAAGTGTTTTTCAACACGGTGTTGAGCATCTTTCTAGCGCTCTTTTCTGCCCTCTCTCATTCTCTTTTATCAGGTAGCATGACCTTCCAGGTAGATCTGGGGTAAGCCAGACTCAATTAATCCTCATGAGGTACCTTATAAGTGTTATGCAGTCAGTGGCAGGAGATCTGAAGGAGTTTATGCAATCATGACCTGCTATCTACTGTGCATGAGAATCCTGATGATTATTCTTGTATGCTATGCTCTCTCCAGCATGCTATAGATGCAGTGAGTGCGGGAGTGAGTCCTGTTGGAAACACATCATACAACTCCAGTTACTGGGACGTGGGCAGTGCCTTCTTCTTTGCAGGAACTGTCATCACCACCATAGGTAAAGTTTAAAATAGTCCACCCATAACCATCCATATTTCATTTTAATCTGCTTCTGTTCACAGTCAAGACGACTGACAATATTAAATGTGTTATAACTAATTTTAGAGCGAGTTTATAAATGGAAATTCAATAAATAATCTTTAATTTTTGAAAGGCTTGGATGCGCCAAGTGGGATTTTTAAAACCAAAAAAGTTTGGTTTTAAAATAATTTCTTATATATCAAATTGTTTTATTTCAATACATGCCGCATGTATTTTTTGTAGGGCTTTTGAATATGAGAGTCTTAAATTTAGTTGCATATTTTCAGTTTTTGTCTTTCTCTGTGAATATTTGTCATCATCAGCATACAGGCCATTATCATCATCCTGGATATGTCCTTTGCTAATATGTCACTGAGAGGTGACGTTCATTCACTTTAGTTGCATCGCTGGTCCAATATATTATCATAAAATATGGTACATAACAGGCTTAAATCAGTTTAAATAAAATGATGTGCAAAATATTAACAATAAAACTGTTCTTGATGTGAGACAATGAGAAAAACACAGAAACTTTTGCAGCAGAAACAAAGTATTGGAAATTTGTTTGTCAGTATTCTGTGTATAACAGACTGAGATGGAAGGCCTTAGTTCAAATAGGCTGTCCTTCCCTGTCTCCTTGGCATCTTCATTGTAACTCTTGTCATTGTATCACCATAATAAATGTAATTACCACCAAAGGGAACCTAATTATTGTTGGTCTTTAAGCTTAAAGACCCCTGCTACAGGAACTAGGAGACATTATATAAGGGTTGTAATTGATTATATTGCATAACAACATCTTTTTTTCATCTTCACCACCTGTGCCTCATCCTCAGCATCTTCTATCAGCCTTCTTTCACAATCATTGCTTTAATTTTTCCTGAATCTCATGGTTCTTATGGCTTCTTTTGGTTTCTGTTCCCTTTCTCATGTTTTGCTTTCCACAGGTTATGGAAATATAGCTCCAAGCACACAAGGCGGGAAAATCTTCTGCATCCTTTATGCTATATTTGGCATCCCTCTCTTTGGCTTTTTGTTGGCGGGCATTGGAGACCAGCTGGGGACGATCTTTGTGAAAAGCATCTTGAGAGTAGAGAAAATATTCAGGGTGAGATGAAATTATCACAATAATTTGTTATTTATTTTTATATTTATTTGTAGTAGTACCTTTCCGTTCTTAAGGATAATAAATATGAACAAGACAATAGTATAAAACATCATTAAGCAAAGCATTATTTCAAGATTTAAGTTAGCATCAAGCTAGCTTTCTTTCTTCTTTTTCTACTTTGTTGTTTTTGTTTTCATGCCACTAATGGCAACAACATTTTATATTTACTAAAATTATAGGATACCAAAAAATCCAATCCTAACTAAACTGTAACTGAAAAAATAAAAAAGGTATTTTTTTCCCTTCTTTTTTTTAAACAGAATGTTTCACACTGTCTTTAGTTAGGACTTTTGGACTTATCATTTTAATCTAGACTAAAATTGTAAGAAAGAAACCTCTCCTTGAACACAGTCTTTGATCCAACCAAACACATGTGGTCTTATTCCAGGTCAAACTGATCAATTGTTTCATTAATGTTTACTGAGTGAAAGCGTTGTTTTAGATCAAACAAACAAACAGCAGAAGTTGATACAGAATATTTAAGAGTGATTATTTGATGAAGAAATCACATCAATTAGAAAAACATATTTTCTGTGACGATGACAGAGAGAGAGAGAGAGAGAGAGAGAGAGAGCAGTGGCATCAGAAAGTAAAGAAAGTGGTGGTTCGTAATGGTGCTGATGTCATCAATCAAAGTTGTGTGTCTACAGATAAATTGATTGTCTTACTTCTAACTTTGTCTCCTATTTGTATTTTTTTTTTTTTTTTAGCAAAAACACAAACAGATCAGCCAGACTAAGATCAGAGTAACGTCCACCATTCTGTTCATCCTGGCTGGCTGCATCGTTTTCGTCAGCATCCCCGCCATCATCTTTAAATACATTGAGGGTTGGACCACACTCGAGGCCATCTACTTTGTCGTGATCACTCTCACCACTGTGGGGATAGGAGACTATGTGGCAGGTAATGGCATTTCTTTTTTTCCAGACATTGTGTAGAATAATAGTTTTATTAGTGTGCCTTAGTTTTGACCATGTTTTTATTTGTCCTTCCCTTTCAGGTGGAAACAGTAGGATTGAATACAAAAGTTGGTACAAGCCTCTGGTGTGGTTCTGGATCTTGGTGGGTTTGGCGTACTTTGCTGCCATCCTCAGTATGATTGGAGACTGGCTTCGAGTTCTGTCCAAAAAGACCAAAGAGGAGGTGGGGTTTATTCAATTACACAACTCCTTATTGCATTAGAGAGCTGGGAAATGAAAGGTCACTCTCCTGCTGCTTCCTCTCATTATTGATTAGGCCTTGTGATAAAAAATCTGAAAAGCAGGATGATATTGTGTAAGTTTTTCTAGACAATCCTTTTCAGAAATCCAGACAGAAGCATGACCGATTTACTGACAATTTATTTACTACTGCAGTGTAGTAATACCTCAGGTGGGATAAAATGGAAATATTTAAGTTTTCTGAAAACAGAAATGTTTTCTTACTCGCATGAAAATAACTAGGATATTTGAAAATTCTGCCCCAGTATACTTTTTGCAGGACCTTAGCATTGTTGATAGTTGATTAATACATTGATTTTCAGGGCTTTTTCTATAATGACATGTTTTATAACTTTTATGTTTTTCTTATTTGTTCCTGGTCTTTCTCTTACTGCTCTGTCATCACAGGTCGGTGAGTTTAAAGCTCATGCAGTTGAATGGAAAGCAAACGTTCGTGCAGAGTTGCGTGAAACACGCAGACGCCTGAGTGTCGAGATCCATGACAAACTCCAGCGGGCCGCCACCATCCGCAGCATGGAACGCCGTCAGCTTGGCCTGGAGCAGCGAGCTCACTCTCTGGACATGCTGTCTCCAGAGAAGCGGGCTTTGTTTGCCAGCCTGGATGCTGGTCGCTTCAAGACGTCCTCCCAGGAGAGCATTGACACCAAGCTCAATAACCTGAGGCTGAAGGGGGCATGTGAGCCTTATGACCATCAGAGCAATGAGCAATCTCAGCAGACAGCGTCTTCTTCAGAGGAGAATCTCTTCAATATGCGCTTTGGTTCCCTCACCAAGCTGGCCAGACGCAACAAGAATCGTGACCTGCGGAGGAACATTCCTGAAGATGCACGTCGGTCAAGTGTGTGCATGAACAACTCCGGTGCCATGCTGGGTGAGGAGAGGGCTGAGGAAGAAGATGGGCAGCCGGATGAGGAGAGAGGAGAAAGAAAAGAAGGAAACATCAGCCTGACAAACCTGTCACAGTACGCAAAGGAGCGCAGCAAGTTGAATGGGTTCGTACCAGTTGAGGTCAAGGATGGAGAGAATGACTAGTTCCTGAATGGAAGAGGACTTGAGAGACAAATAGAGTAAAGGAGACATGGGCAAGATGAGTCCTTTGAGATGGCAAGAAATGTGCCTTTTTTGTTTCATAACCTTAGATTGGAACTGCTATGAGGAAATTCTATAGCTGTGCCATAGCCATGGGAAGAAAATTGTTGCCAAAAATGAATGGACAGAAGAGGCAGTAAAGAAATACCTCATATCAGATGGTACTGTAGAATAGGCTATGTGAGAACGTGATCGGTTTCTTTGTCTTTCAGCGCAGTCACACTGAGGAGATACTGGGTCAGCGACTATCTGCTAAGGTTGAATCTCTTTTTTAACCTGGCAGAGCTTCCCGAGAGCACGCTTCATATCATCCATCTTCAGAAGCATTAACATTATCTATAGCTTTGGTGGCTATTTTTAGCACCGATCTGCTACGAAAGGACGTCCATAATAAATGAATGGAGAGGGCGAGGTTGTGTTTCTCCTGGATCAAGAGACAATACGAGCATTTATCTTGATGACAACAATTATTCCTACATGGTGCGTGACTTTGAAAATGAAGCCCAAGGGCATCAATTACTGCACACTAAAAGCTCTTGAATTAAACTAGTCGCCCTGACTGTGCATGGTAATTACAACGTGAACATAGAAGTTACTAACATGAAAAATTGACATTACTATAATAATAATAATGCTTCTTTTTGTTTCAAGGAAAAAGAAATATAGCATTTTCATTATTTGAAAGGATACATGAATTTCAGTAATGACTGACAAAGTTTTTTTCAGTTGTAGATCAACACTGGAATTGACTTGCCATTTATACCGGTGCATTTAATCACCTTTGGCCATTAAATCCTTTGCAATGTTGAAAACAATTTCAAAATGCTCTTTTACACTTCATCACAAATGTCTTGTGATTACTTAAAGGTCTTTTTAATTAATACATTTGATGCTGTTGATTTTGTATTTAAGCATGATTCCATTAACTTCTTTTTATACCAACCAATCACTTTTCATTTTGTAATTCCTCTGCATTTCAGAAACAATACCACCTAATGCCCATTTTAAATTTTACACAATTACAATAAAAAAATGTATCACGAGCATGCTTACCATGAATTTCCATGAAAGCTAAATCACACACACAGGTCGTATTTGTATGCAGTTTATCTAATTGATCTAATATGAATATGATTAACTGCTCCTTGATCTTGGCCTCTGAGCAAACATTTGTTGTGTACAGTTTACTTTATGAGCAGACAAAGTTAAATGTAGTGAGTGCCTTTTCCCAGATAATAAACATGACAAAAGAAATATAAAATGTGGTCATTGGTATAACCTAAGGGATGAAATATAATAATCTGTTCTGCTCCAAAAATACTCACTCATAAAATGCAACTCTCCTCTGTGTATGTAACTATTCTTTATAAGGTCAGTGCTGCATTCTTTTAAGATCCATTTTAAAGGCCTGTATGTCCATGTTTTTATGGTCTCTCATGCACCTGTGTCTAAGGTGCAGGAACACATGCTTGTCTGCATATACTTACACTTGCTGATTCAGATTAATATAGATAATGCTGTCAAAATACAAATAAGAGACACCATTTATGGCTTATATCAAAACTCACAAACTCTACAAGGCTTCAATGGAGAGACTTGAAATATTCCTGTTGTGTCTGCAGTGTAGAGTGCTGTACTTATATTCCTGTCCACTAGAGGGAGTCAGATATTCATGTGACAATCAGTTGAAGCATGTTTAATTTTGAAGGAACTTTATGTTCATTAGGAATATAATCTGGGCAAGGAAATGAAAATATTTGAGCGACAAATGCATTTTTGGTTTCACAATAAGAGAAATAGAGAACCCATCAGCTTTATCCTTTCTGACATTTGGCAGCTGTGTTACATTTGAAGCAACATCTGCGCTGGAATTCATTCTTAACTTATGTCCAAGAATAAGTTGAGCACAAAGGTTAAACATTATTTATTCCTGCACGGTGTTAAATTTACACACTTTCATCAGTGCTTCGTTTCTTGTCCTGGAAGAAGAGAACAACCTGATTGACATTTGCCTTCCCTGTTCTAGTAATGAAGCAGTAAAACAGCGGGTCTGCAAGGCAGTTGAGGCTCGAGATAGCTCCGCCGATCTTGTTTAAATGCAAGAGCCATGTAGCATTCTTGCAACCTTCTACTACAGATTGCAGAAGCATGGCAACGTGAATGGGTCCGAAACAGAGCAACAGACAGAGCAGAACAGCCACCAGTAGCTTTGAGATCCTTTTACGCTCCTGCCTTTCTGTGGCCTGGTTTGATTTCACCCCCTCAAAGATCCTCCAGGTGGAGAAAACCACCAGGAAAACTGGAACAATAAAGCCCATGAAGAAGCGTGCTACATTAACCCGAGCTAAGTTCTCTGACACTGGTAGGATTTCAAAGCACAATGAAAACTTGTCATTGTCATAGTACGTGTCCTCCCACGTGATGGTGGTGGCATTGAAACATATCACCACCACCCAAATGAGAATGCTGACTGCTGTCGTTGTGCCAGTTCTCCTTAAGAAAGAGAACTTGAATGGATGAACCACTGCCAGGTAGCGGTTAACAGCAATGCAGCAAAGGAGAGCTTCGCTGGTGTAAAAGTTAGTGAAAAGAATATTGATAGACAGCATACAAACGTAGCCTCCATGGGCCCAAAGTCCTCTCCAGAGGAAGTCAAGCCACAGAGAGAGTCCAATAGCATAGGTCAGGTCGCTTATGGCCAGGTTGAATAGATACACGCCGAGCTCGTTCTTCAGCCGGATGTGCTGCCAGGCCACGTAGAGTGAGAAGGTGTTGAGTGGAATGGCCAGGATGATGACAGCCACATAGAAAAACAGAAACAGCTTCTTCCTGGAAGAGCTGTCCACCATGTAACACTCTGACAGATTGGTGGCCAGCGACAAATTTTCCATCGGAGAAGTGGCGTTCATAGGCTCACACCTTGTAAAGAAACAACAAAGACAACAGTACGTTACTACTTTAAAACAAGAGGTAGTACATTTTAGTACAACTTGGAAATAAGTTTGTAGCAGATTAACTCACGAAAGAATCCATATTGGTAATGCAGCATTCTGATAATCAGCTTTATTTTACATTTTAGATACATGATGCAACACCATGTTTTTTTTAAGTACACAAACAAATATTTTTTTGCATGCTACTGGCAAAAGCCTTTCCACGAGACAGCGAGTCTTTAAGCATCAATCTACTCAAGCTACAGAAAATCTAATTCATCTGAAAGTCTACTTACGCTTAATTCAGGCGTGACTCTGCTCCACATCCATTCTAAGTAATGTGAACACATGAAAACAGAGGCAGAGGAGTGATGTAGTTTTCATTCTGTGCTGAATCAGGAGGGAACAGGAAGAGTCAGCAGCCTCCTGATTGTTGTCCTTGGCTACCTCGTGTCGTTTACTGTTTTATAGGACACAGCAGAACAAACTACTTGTGTTGGTGGATGATGCGGCAGATTTTAATTTACAAACTGTCTATGCGAGACTGATTGTCCCTTTGTTTGGTATGTCAACATCAAGCAGGTACATGAGATGCTGATTATTGGTTGAAGAAGGAACACTGTGTGAGTGATTGTTTGCATAATCTAGTTATGTTATGATTGAGCCTACTCCACCAAAACACACACACATAATATATAATATCCCTGTATACATATTAGTTTCAAAGAACACTCCTAGTGTCTTTGAACTCTCCCGATGAAACATTATAACATGTATAATGATAGGGTATACTGTACATCTCACAACTTTATTTTGAAGTGTTGCTTAACTACGTTAGAAAAAATGTCAACTAGATATTTAATGTTCATCAAACCCGCATGTATCAGCAACGCTTTCACAAATCATGCCATGGAGGCAGGGCTTTCAGGGTTATTGATGAAACAACCAAGCAAATGACGAAGCAAGCAAGGATAGACGGCAAACAGAAGGCTTGGGGGTGCAGGACAGAGCATTTAATCCTTTACAGTTTGTAGAATTCTTATGTTTGGTGGCTCCCCTTCTGTTCCTCTGACTCCTTTTTACCACTGACTCCAAGAAGAAGCATTGGATCATCCAAGGAAATTAACTTAAATTGAATAACTGTCAAAATTCAGAGAACCCTCTGTGGATTTTCTTGAGCTGGAGAAAATATTTTTGCCGATACCATTTTTAATTTTCCCTACCTCGAGAATATTCCATGGATTGAAAAGTTTAGCAAACTGGGGAACTGGTTTGATCACGGCAGATCATGATTAGACACGAGGATTAAAACAGGACCACAAAAAGCCTCACAATAATTAGACTCAAATAAGATTGTTTTTCTTATTAGATTTAGATAACAGACCCCTGGAAACAGATGTCTTGTAGGAATACATGTACAACAGACTCATACACTGGCGTATGAACGGTCGCACATGCCTACCTTATATATACATATAATAATAGATATTTTTAAACTGCTAAATATTACACTGACAATAGAAAGAATGTCATTCAGACATTTTTGGTAAATAGGAGGAAAAAGCAATAGAGAGCATTCCACAAATGCCTGGTTTTGTTTTCTTAATTTAACAATAAAATAGAAAGACCACAGAACAGCAGATTTGTATAATGTGAGTCCGGAAGTGTGTTTATAAAGGCCGAAAATACTCAAGCTGCTTCCATTTCCTCTAAATAGTATGTGCATTAGCTATAATTCCTTCTGTTACTTCCACCACAGACGTGTCAAGTGCCCCGATCATGCTGCTTAACAGCATTATCGACCTAGCAATTAGGAATTTGAGACTTAAATTCTGTACAGTATATCTGAGCAGCGGTGGAATTTCAGAACATCATCAAGAGTCACATCTGCTGATTTACAATGACCACATTCTTGATTTGATCTGTTCTGTTAACGTAAGTTGACAGCATAGAGCGTTGGTATGTTGTCATATCTGAACCTCTGCGCTGACGCCTTTTCCTCCTGTAGATAGAGCAAAGTTTCCTCCTAAAGTACTGCCCTGAGAAGACATACAGCAACGGGTTCAGGGCACTGTTAAGAAAGGCCAAATAGACAGAAACTTGACCCCCTGTATTGAGAGTGTCATCCCACGCCTCCTCGTCCAACACTTTGGCATCACACAGAGTGTCGAGGAAGGTGAAAACCTGGTAGGGACCCCAACAAAGGAAGAATACTAGTGTGACAGCGTACACCAGTATCACCGCCTTAGTGTCATTGGTATCGTGGAATCCTCCTCCACTCACTTTCCTCCGAGCTAAAGCCTTGATGATGTTCCCACTGCTGAAAACGATGACCAGAAGAGGGATTACAAAGCCCACCATGTTCATCACAATCTGATGGCCAAACTTCCAAGAGCTGCCATGACTATAATCCAGTATACAGGACATCGTCCCAAACGCCGTGATGAACTTCACCTTTCTATGAACCAACGTTGCTGCGCTCAAGAAGAGCCCAAATATCCAGAGGATGAAGCAGATCACCTTGGCATAAAGTGTCCTTCTCAGCCATCTGGCTTTCATGGTCTTCACAAGTGCAAGGTAGCGGTCAACGCTAATCATGACCAGGGTGTAGCTGCTGGTGTAGTAGTTGATGGTGATGATAGAGTTGACCAGTTTGCATAAGGGCTCCCCATAAGGCCAGTTAAAGTTGTTGAGGATGTTCATCGCCCAGAAGGGGAGGCCACACAGGAGAATAAAGTCAGCCAGCGCCAGGTTGCTCAGGTAGATCTCTGCAACAGTCAGTCGATCCTTGTGGACAACGTAAACCCCCAGGACGAAGCTGTTGAAGAGGAGGCCCAACAGGGATAAGGTAAAGATGTATGGGGGGATGATGGTGTAGACCATCTCCCATTCTGCAGGAAGTGGTACCTCTGACGGACTCGGTGCAAGAGAAGCATTGGTGTTTTCAGACGACAGTTTCATCACAGATAAAAGCTTCATTGGCTTCATTACCTCCATTGGCTAGGAAAGAAAATACAAATCGAAAATGTATCAGTGGAATGCAATTTACAATATTCAAATCCAAACACAAAGTGCTGAGGAGCAGCTATTGAAAAGGAGATTAAAAGACGTAATTTGTTCAGAATGTCTTTACATGCAATAAAATACATAAACATGTTAGCTAACAGCGGCGTATGGAAAAGTTCATGAATGTCCGGTGATCAAGACTCATAGAAACAGAACAGCGAATCGTCTATCTACAAAATGATAAATAGTGATATCATCAAAACAGCGCTGTGTTTTTCCTGGACAAAAAAGAAACAAAACAAAAGGTAAAAGATCTTACTGTATGCTTCTTGGAAATGTTCCTCCTCTGGTCAAAATGCTAGAGAAAAGGACAAGTCTGGAACGGCGCTAATCTGTGTACACTCGGCTCCCGGGCAGAGTACACAGCAAGTCGGAGGAAAGATCTGCTTCAGGCGTTTTTGTATACAGAACTGCATTCTTCCACACTCATGGCTAAGAACTTCACTATATCAACGTGTTTATCAAAGAGTCAAGATTTGTTCCAAGATGAGATTACAGACAAACTGTGAATGCAGTGTGCTAAATCTGGTGGTGAAAAGATGAAGAGATTGAAAGTAGAAAAGTGCAAGAAATATCATTTAATTTAATTTCTAATGATAAATAATAAATATATATAATAATATATATTATATATATATATAATAATATAATAAAGTATAATTTATTAGCTCGAAAAGCATTTGTCTGACACCGAACCAGCAAGTGTAGTCTTGAGAATGTTAACATTCCTAAAGCTCAAAAGGAGTACAGAGACATACATTTGTGTGCGCTACTTATTAATGCAGCACCCATCCAAGGCTAAAAGGATTATTGTTTAAACAGCTTTTAATTAATCTTTATTAAAATTATACAGTCAATCATTTCTAAATGTGTAATTGAATAAGCAGTGGAATCAGATTCATGCACATGCCTTTAAAAGTGTAATCCGATCTCAACCTCAAGCCGTATCAAGTAACACATGTGGCTGAAATCAAATGGCATTCAAACAAACAAAATATGTAGTATTTCTTTTATGTGTTAAATAAGAGGTAGTATCTTAAATGCTTGGGGTTGGTGCAGGCAGCCAATGCCTTTTATGGTGAAAGCTCACGTGGATCATGGGATACATTGAGAACTTTTGTAAAGGAAATGTCATCCTGTATAAACAGCTTTCTTCTGAAAAAAAAAGGCTCCGTCCATCTAATAGTTGCACATGATGCTTTATTGAAGACAACCTTAGATGCTCTAAATTTAGTACTGCAGCTTCAAAGTGATAAACAATAATAGATCTAACGCTTGAATGCTTTTTCCATTCGGTACAATTTGTTGGAAAAATAATCAGATTCCATTTCAAGATGTGAAGAAGTTCAAGAAAGCTAGCTAAGAAAACAACAGGAACGATATATATATACTTGACATGCTCAATCCTTTCTGTGTATATGTAGATTTGGCTTAGATTTGGGTGTTCTCAGTTTTTTTAGTTGAGCTGAGGTTGGAATGACCGGACTTCCCCCGTTGCCATTTCCCCCTGCAGAACACGCGTCCAAACACTTCCTTTGCCCTTTCTTTAAAGTGCTTCCCCACAATCACATACAGGAAAGGATTCAACGAGCTGTTACCATAGCCCAGATAAGTTGACAATTGGGTGCCAATGTCCAACACAGTCCCCCATGTACAACCTGAGATGAGCTCATAATACTCCAAGGTATCCAAGAAGATCAGGATCTGGTACGGCAGCCAGCAGAGGATGAACACAGCAAGAGCGGCCAGAACCAGGCGGGCAGCCTTGCCTTCCACGTTGCCTCTGTTGCTTTTTCTTAACTTCTGGCTTCCCCAAAGGGCTTTAATGATGTGGAAACTACAGAAGGATACAATCAGGACAGGGATAAGAAAGCCCACTACGCTGACAGTCATGTTGTAGCGCAGCCTCCAACCTTCATGGGGGTATGCCATGTAGCATGCGCGAACTCCATACTGTGGGAAGAACTTGACAGAGCGGAACAGGATAGCAGGGAAGCTGAGCAATATTCCAGCAATCCAGATAATAAGGCAAATCCTGTGTGCCCAGAAGGTACGCCTCTGGGTCAGGGGTCTGGTTAGAGCCAAGTATCGGTCCACGCTTACAAGGGTGAGGAACAGCACACTGCAGTAATAATTCATCCCAATGACAACGTTGATCAGCTGGCACATACGCTCCCCAAACGTCCAGTTGAACTTGTTGATAATGGTTGCGACCCAGAACGGCAGGCATGAAACCATGAGGAGATCGGCTATTGCCAAGTTGCTGAGGTAGATCTCAGCAACGCAGCGTTGCCACTTCTGGAGGCAGAACACACAGAGAACGAAGGAGTTGCCGATCACTCCAAGAACGCAGATGATGGACATATAGGCAGGCTGCATGGTGTAAACCCAATCCCAAGCATCTGTTTGGTTGCAGGCGGTCTCAGCTCCTGCAGGTTTCTCCATAACAACCCTACTGATCACTGTGAAAGCTGTAGGACAGTAACATCCCTTTTAGAGGTAAAAAAAAGAAGGGCGTGTTCAACAAACAGATGCACATCAGGCAAACCTTTTAGCTGTGCAAACATGTTTTTAATGCATGTGTTCCTTCATCACGAGCCGAGCTCCAGTGTGAAAGTGTGAAAGAATAATATATTTAATGGCGTGTGAATAATGATGTTTTATTGGACAGCGCAGACACATGCCGGTGTGTCACTGCTGTCTGAGGTGCGTCTGGGCAACAGATGCTCTAAGAGGCATGTTTGTGTTTGACCCAGGCCACAAGTTCACACATGCATAAACACATACATTTTGATGAGGATCAGGGTGTATAGTGCAGATTAGATTTTAAGAAATAATGGATACAGTTCATTTTCCAAGATTTGAAGGCTGTGCTGCTGGACCTGTCGAAATAATTTGTTTTTCAAGTAACACAAAGGACAGACAGCAAACAAAAGAAAAAAGATTATGGGAAATTTAGTTTTTGCGTAATCCTGAAAGATAGAAACAAATACATTTTGAAGTAACTCCGTCTGCCTACATGTTTTTTGTTCCACAGCAATTTTCAGCCCTGGCAGTGGCAGTAAAGCCTCACTCCTAACACAGGTTTCCTGTTTGGCCTGCCATGCCTTCGTTTTGCAGACAACTAGGGGCGTAACCTTGCCCACAGCCCACACTGAGTCAACATCAGGCCATTAAATGGTGTGGGTAGAAACGTATACTAGCCCAACTTATTTTCATACAGCCAACAAAATGGAGCACGCTTGTAAGTCGTGTGTCACCAGTGGAAACACTTAGACTGATTCCTGTTTTTAAATTCAGCAGACAATGAGTCAGAAACACTCAAAAAACACTTTGCAAGCAGTTTGTTGGGCGCTCTCCCTTTTAGGTTTTTGTGCTGGTGTAAACAGAAATAAAGAAAATGTTTAAAATTAATCAATATTCATAATAATTTACTCATATGCATGTTTTATTTGATAGTTATGTACAAATACTGGTACTGCGTATAATCTGAGTTTTCAGATACAAAAGGCCAGAACATTAAAATAGTATTTACATAAATTCAGGTCATTAAAAATACCAAAATATCTGATGGAACTGTTATAAAGTTAGAACTCCAGGTTATGCAGGTTATGATTTGTCACTTATAATAACTTAATATATTTTAAATACAATAACAAATGTATTAACAATTTTAAACACCTTTTAAAAGAGAGAACATTTGCTCAAGCCAAAATCTCAATATTTCATTTGAGGAAGAATGATTTAGTGTCTTTATATTGTCATTTGAATTGCACACATTCTCACAAGACAAATCATTGAATCCACCACAGTCACCTTTCTTTTGTTGGTGGGAACAGTGCTTTTGAAAGTCATAGTTTAATTGCCGGTCATCCTCATTGTGGATGACTGATTTGAACGAGTGGATTCAGAAGAGCCAGTTTTCTTATTGCCAAACTGCTTAAAAACTTCTGCAATCTTTTTCCGGAAGTTCTTTCCCACGATGACGTAGAGGATGGGGTTGAGGACGCAGTTAGAGAAGGCCAAGTAGGTGAATATCTGGTTGCAGATTTCTAGAACGTTCTTCAGGTGACACCCTTCCAGGACTTTGCTTCGTAGCAGCACGTCCAGTGCGGTGACTATGTGGAACGGCACCCAGCAAATTAAGAATGCCAGAAGGACCACCAGGACCAGGGTGGTGGCTCTTTGCTCGGTCTTCTCAGCATTCATCCTCTCTATTGCCTGCATCTTCAAAGCCTGAACAATTTTCAGTGTGCAAAAGGAGATGACGGAAATGGGAATAATGAAGCTAAAAGCAATCAGTAGCACGTCACAAAGCAGCTCTATGGTGTGGTTTTGGTAATCCAGAAAACACGCATGTATTCCATACTGATGGAAATATTGTATGTTCCTAAAGATGAGCGTGGGGATACCCAGAATTATACCAAAACCCCACATCAGCAGACAGCTTATTTTGGCATATTTTGGCCTGCGCATCCTGCCATAAGACATTGTATACACTAGTGCCACATAACGGTCTATGCTAACCATAACCAGGAAATAGACACTGCAGTGGGCGTTCATCTTAATGCCCAGGTTGACGACTTTGCATAGGAACAGGCCAAAAGGCCAGTTGAAATCATTGAATATGTTGACAGCCCAGAAAGGCAAACAGGACACCAGAACAAGGTCGGCGGCAGCCAGGTTGCCCAAGTAGATCTCAGCCACAGTGCAGGCCTTCTTATGGAGGCAGAAAACCATTAAGACAAACACATTCAATATGACTCCAAGTACGGTGATGAGCAGGATGAACACTGGCTGACTGGAATTGAGCCACTTCCAGGCATCTGGTCGAGGGCATTCAGTGCCATTTGTGCTGTTGAGGTCGGCGTATAAAGCTGTGGTGTCGAAACTCGGAATGCTGTGGGAAAATGAAACATTAATTGACATTAAAAGGCCTTTCATGTTTTATGCAAAAGCAAAAATGTTTCTGCTCCCTTGCAAAGAAATATACCTGTGGCCTGCTAATTGAACCTCATAACACATAATGAGGTTTATCATAATTTATAATTCATGCAATCTAACTCTTTTGTCTCCTCTCTATCTCGATCTGGACCCAGGTCCCCAATTTTCGCCACAGGTTACGCCAGGTGCATCATACTGATCCTCTTAATATTTGAACAAGTACTTTTTTGTTCACGTAATTGGCAGAAAAGCTAAATAACAGCATGGTGAAGAAGTAAATACACTGTGTGCTTCCATATTCCAGGCGACAAAACCAGTGATATTTAAGTTTTTCAATATTCAACTATTGACCTTCCTTTGTTTATTGATGTAACTCCTTTCTATTTCGATGTGATTTTTTGGAAAAGTGGTTCTGCTGTGTAATTTGTTGTCGACACTGGCCATGCCTTTGCCCACTGCAGAAATGCTGATTACAGGGTCATGCTACAAGATGGCCTTATTTTTTTCTTTTTTTGTTTAACATATTTTCTGCTTGCACCATTCCTTTCAGGCAGTGGGCTTTCTATCGCAACAACAGCAAAAAACATATAGTACTACTATAACAAAATTACTGAACAATTTACAGTGGCATTTGAGCCCCTGCAATCAGCTGATCATTACAATAGCTGAGTGCTTTGCAGGCCAACTCCAAACCCAATCATAAAACACAGCGGTGTATTTAAGTGCCCGTCTCCTTCCTGTAAATCAGATTGCTGTTGCAATCACTATTTCCTGAATTTCTTTTTTTTCATGTACAGCCTTATCTTCACCCATCAATCATAAAAGTATTTCCTTTAAAACTGTTTCGAAAGCACGCGGTGGAGGTTTTGCCATGATGCCATCCATTGCAGCAGAGCTCTATTAAACATAATTTCCCTGGAGTTGTCTGATACCATCTTAACTTTCCAGTAATCAGTTTTGCGCTGAACAATCACCTTAAAGTCAACTACATTTCTAAACTCATCTTATATGAGGACACTTTTAACGCATTTATAATCAACAACAATCAATAGAGATGGAAGTTAAGATGGTGACATGAAACGTGTCAGAGAAGTTTGTTAATGCTACTGCAGATAGAATATACCATCTATATTATAAGGGGGAAAATGAATGTGTAAAATATTATATATATAATATATACTTGGCATTTATAAAAGGTCACACATCTTATGTACATATATGATTATTTCTCAGATAATTTGTACTACACAAAAATATATAAAGAAACTGTTTTATACCATACCTTGTAGGTTGAGGAGTCATCTCTCGTGACTGTGTCCAGATGTGATGTGTCCAGATGTCTGGTTGCACTGCTCCTGTTCCCTCCCTTACTCTACTCTAAGTCTGTCTGTGACTCGCACTCTTAAAGGAAACTGCAATTAAACAGCCAAAACGTCATTCTTCAGTCGACATGCTTTTCTTTTTTCTCTCTCTCCTGTTTGTCCCTTTTTTCCTCTTCTTCACACTTTGAAATAAAATCCTGCTGAGCAGGTCTTTGAGTATTTTTTCAATTCAGATAATGACCACTCTGGGATTGTAGATGTGTTACACATGCATACAGTCACTCAAGTCTGTGTTTTGAAAAAGTATGTTTTAAATGCAGCTTTTCATTTAATGTTATGTAAAATATTCTGAGGTATTATTTTGCTCGCTGGAGACTTTTGGATACTTTTTCTTTTTTATTGAAAATGTTAAATATTTTCTGAATTAACCTGAATACTAAAGAAACTATTTTCTGCAAAGCAATGGGTTGCTTTGCAGGATGAAACTTCAGATGATTAAAAAAAAAAAGCACACTAAACTATACAACTAGACTAACTAGATCTTATTTAAACATCTAAAGAGCACAGTTTGTATCACACCAGGCTGTGTGATACAAACACACTCTCAGCGTGTTATCCAGAACTCTTTCTGCTCATCTGATCAGATTTTGTAATGCCATTTGTGTGTTTCTACCATTTGTCTGGTGATCACTACGATAGCTGTTGCATCACACAAGCAACTTTTGTTCAGGCTCACTGTTACTGTTACGTCGCACTAAGGCATCAGAAGGACAGTGATCAACTTTGTCACGGTTAAACTAAAGCAAAATATTTATGCAAGTTAATGCTGCTATATACAGCCTAAAAGCAAAAGGATATCCAAGGTAATACAGTCAGCCACCAAGAGGCATTGAAAACATGGCCTACCTTCCACAATTGTTCCTATTCCTTCTTCAGTGCCAAAATCACCAGACAGGACTTCTTCACATGTGGACATTGGTGAGAGAAGAATTCTTTGTGTTTGTACTTCTCTTGGTTTATTTTATGCGTAAGAAATGGTGAATTCTGAAATAGCTGATTGTTGGCAGTCTTGCATTGTGTGACTCAGATCGTTCCCAGTCGACGCTGACTCTCCAATCTGCTCCTCATCTGCCAAATTATGATTTATAGGCAAATGTCGTAATTCGATTTTGTGTACTGTGCTGAAGTTGACCTGTGTGTCCATTTCAGTTGGCTCAAGCCTCTGAACATCAGGTCTTATCTGAGGAAAGAGTGTTTGCGAGATGCAACCTCATGAGAATGCGCTTTAAATCAAATATATTCGTATAAATATGGCGCTTTGGGTATGTGAACGTAATGTGAGCTTCCTTGAAGTCGTGTAACAGTGAAATAAAGAACTGCGTGATTTTCTGTAAATGTAAGCCTCAGAGGTGTTTTTACATAAAGCTGCGAAATCTGAGCACTGACCTCAAAGTGACCTCCAACAGGTGGGATCCCTGTATCTACGGTGAAGCAGATAGCATGTAGTTAATCTAATAGCGGCAACCTAATGAAACTTCCTGATGCTGTAATGGGGCGATTTCCTCCTTTCCTCATCCACCCTTTCCTTGTTTCCTGATGCGATAAGAGGCAAAATCACTGTTATTTGATTGATGATTTTATTCACGGTACCGCAGCACTTTCCCAAGATATTTCCTTGGACCAAATACAATACAAGGGAAACTGGAAACCCAAAAAATAACAAAGCCAACAAAGTAGCTGGGAAATATATCACAAACAACTGAAGTATAAAAATGTTGCAATCAAATTCTATTTATCTTAGTTTGGGATCTGGGCTGCTTCAACTCTTAATATTTTCACATTGGACTGCCTTTCAGTTGCTCTCTCTTCTGTCTTCATAACATTTAAAAGAACCATTCTCTGGGTCCAGCCTCCAGCTCTGGTCTTCTGGTTTGACAGTGAGCTCTGGTTTTCTCATCATTGTCTCTCAGGTCTATTTCTGTATTGTCTTTATGCCGATGGTTGTCCATATGGTTTAAGAAGAATGTTCTTACTAATTGTGAATGGAAATCGTTTAAAAAAAAGGGGGGGGTGGCATTCATGCCAGAGTCTTTAAGAACTCTCAAAACATAGCAAATAATATCTGATGGCTGTGGGATAGGTAAAAGAAAAGTTCTAATATGATCCTTCAAAACAATATGCCTGATCCAATAAGCTTTTATTGTATTAACAGCCTTGACACTCTGATCGTCCTTCAAGTTGATAGATATTCTATAAAGTAGATTGATCACAGCAAACTAAAAGGAATGAGCAATTAAAAAACCCCAGACTAAAACACTGCTGTTATGTCTCAGTGTGTGAAGAGCTAAATATATTTTTTTAAATGTCGAGACAAGTGGGCGACAAGACTCCAACTCCTAATGCAAAATATTCAGCTCATTTCCTGTCTCCTTCAACTCCGCTCTTAAGGATTTTCCAGGTTTTGAGCTCTACTACTGATCCCACTCATAACTCCCCACAGCTTTGAGCCAACACATTTCCACTCGTGTAGTTTACGCTTTGCTTTGTCTGTTGTCTGGCAGAATCAGGGCGGTTGAGAGGTGAGTGGCAGACAGACGAAATCAAACCATCCCCAGGCTCTGACGCCGGGAGACGTCCCAGCATTTGTCTCAAACCACTAATGCGACTTTCTCACTGCAGTGGAAAACACCCATTTCATCAGAAACTGAAGAGATGTTCAACCACTGCTCTTAATGCTGCGCAGCTCACAAAATTAGTTGTGTTTGCATAGCAGAGTATAAGGTTTTGGACAGCAATCTGGATCTTCCCTTTTATGTTTTTGTTCTTTAGTTTCTATGCCTGACGTCTCAAAAAAAAAGGCAACTGATATTAAGCAAATCAAACAGGAGGTAATAAAAATAGGATTTATTTTCACATCCCCTTTTTGTGGGATTGTGCCAGTCATCACAAGACTATAAAATACAGTCAGTCACGCACTGGTGTTCAGCCGCAGTCCAAATATGTTTAAAGACTAATTTAGTTTTTCTGCACAATTTGAACAGAAAAAAAAACAAAAAACAGGAAATCTGCCATTTATGGTGAACTGACTGTGTCTGTGCAATGACTAAGCTGAACTCTTACATATCTGGCTGCAGTTTCAAAAGAAGAACTGAGTGAGATGGAAACTATTCGGGGAAAATACATGTCACTTTATCATTTGGTTCTATTGGTTAATGTGGTCAGGCAAATATTAATCTTTTATTTCCACAGAAGTATCTGCTTCGTCACACAACCTCCGCAAATGTTCTTGAAAAAATTCTAAACTAGATGCAATCTAAGATAAACAGACTCGTGTCTTGTTGTAGATGCTTGAATATTTTGTCTCTTTCACTCTGATGCTGACTGACAGACTACATTGCAAACGTTGGCCTCGGGGACTTGGGCAACGACTGTAAGAATCACCGCACTGTCAAAGGCAGTCAGTAAAACAAGCAGAAGGGATTCCTGCATCACATCACTGACTCATCTCCTCTCTTTCCAAAAAAAACTTTTTTCCTTTCTAAAAAGGGAACCCTTCAGAAAAAAATCCTGTCTCAAAAAAAACAAGAGGAAACAATAATATAGGTGCAAACATTTTCAGCCTTAATTCAAGGCTCAGATCGATAAAGTATATATTATTTTCCAATGAGGATGAGTTTGTTTTACAAACACAGGATATGGTGTTATTACCCAAAGTGCACTGGACTCTGCACGGCAGGGGCATCCTCATCCCTGAGCCAAACTTGTCTGACTGCATACCGGAATGGGACTGGATGTTACAATCCTTTTTTACCTTGATAAATGGGTAGGGATTATAGTCATCACAGGGCAGGATAGAAGGGGCTAAGGGTTTCATTGGGGTCATCAGGTGGGCACCCTCCATCATAGGTGTTTCACTGAATAGGCCCACGACACCTCAAGAGGGTTCAGCAGCAACACCTGGCGTCCCGGGTGTGCCCCCCTCTGCCTTACCCCCTTCTATACCCCCTGATGTTGTCTCTGTCATTTTGGAGCCCAGCTGTTGTCTCTTCTCCTGATCCAGAGCCACTGGCTTGCTTGTTCAGCAGCACTGGACAGGGCTTTGATGATTTGCCGTTGGGCCTGGCCCCGGATTCCCATGCCCCTGAGGAGACTAGTAGCAGTCCTGCCTACAAAGCCTCTGCAGCCCACTTCTACAGGGAGGACTGAATCTATATTTGAATCTATACTTACGCATATAAAGTTACTGCCATCATCCATTTGCTGTAGTGCCCTCTAGTGCATTAAATGTAAACTGCCTTAAGCCTCATAAATTGAACTGCAGAAGGAGTACGGACAGACAGTTCTCTTTCGAAAGAGCATTTATAGAATTAATTTATTAGATTTATCTTGCTATTATTTTACTTTATTTACGTTTAGAATAAAACACATCACATTGGCATGCAATGGATACTGCCTGGAGGTTTTAATGTGAATCAATGGTTGTTTGTCTCTATAGTCAGTGTATGTGTCTGCACTGTAAAGAACAGATGACCTGTCTTCTCACCCAGCATAGGATACGCTCCAGTCCCAGATATAGAACCTGGAAATGCCATAGAAGTGGAGTGGAAACTTATTCAAGTACATAACTTTGACTGTAAATATGAGCATACAGAAATTATCTCAAGGCTTGTCATGAATCCTAAATAGCACTGCAGTCATAAGACACGATAAAACGAGGAAAGACATATTGAAACGCACCTTTGGTTCATGTTTCAGACTGACCTAGAGATCAGTAGCACCTGCCAGACATTCATCACCACACAGTGAAATGGACACTGTTAATCCCGAACCTCTTCCCCCACATTCTCCTGTGTTTTCGGTCTTTTTAATCACCCTGTCATCTTCTGTTGGCCTGTGAATCTGTCTTTGTGTTTCTTTACTCAGCTCTTGCTACCAGTTCCACGGTTCCCGTATCAGCCCCCGGGAGCAGTTCCCACTTTAATTCCGGCCATCAACTGTGTAAGTGACACTGCAAATGTCTGCTCTGTCTGCGAATGGGCACGTCAGGCAACCAGAGCGATGCATGTCAGTCTCCATGGTGACAAGCTGTATGTTCTGCATTCTAATATCCAGGCTTGGTGTCAGAGCTGTGTCCTGTTGAAGGATGGGAGTCTTATCCTCAGGAGTCCACCAATGATCAGTGAGATGTTTCTTGAAAAGACCTTGACGATGCTGTTGGGTTTAATTATATTACAGTGGCGCCCCCCTCAGTATAATGTAACAGAGCTGCTAGCATATAGACTACTCTTGTTTTGACCAGTACTGCAATGTGAAGAGTTCAATTACTGCAAATCTGTTCCAACAACTCACTCGATAATAAGAAAGTTACCGTAGTTTCAACTGAAAAATAATAACAAGCTCAATATGTTGGCGCTTTCGCTCAGGGCACAGGTGGGCATCCGTCTTGTCCAAAGGGCAGCTCTCTCATAAATTCCCCCTCTCTTTCTGAGGATGTTTTCTACACGAGATGACAGGCAGAGACAGATACTTCGTCTGTCCTACTGCCTAATAGAAGGGAAAGACAGACCCAGCCATCCACTCTGCAGGAATACTAAATCAAAAGAATAGGGCTCTTGCCTTTTGGATGACAGGCGATGCTGAGCTCCCATCATGGAGTAACAGTAATGAAGCATTTTACTCTGAGACTGCTGCAGCACCAGGGGGTGGTGGAGCCCACAGGACTGCATTAAGGACACTGTGTTCCTTGTCACAATTGGCATTCTATTTACCACCACAATGGGACTCTTAGGTGAAAGCAAGGGCTAATGCAGAAATGGATTACATGCGACTTCTGCCTTCTTCTTGTGCCGTAACAAATGGTGTTTCTATGAAAGTAATCAGCTTTCAATTATGGTTAATTTTGAAAGGGAATTCATTATTGGAACATTATATAAGGTACCACATTGTTATTTAAGTTCTTCCCACGGCTAACACTCATCCTGATGGAGTCCTCTTACGTGGATAATGTTTATTTTTTAATTGTTCTAATTGGTCTGAGCTGTAGGCGTTGCTTTGGGCTCCTCTTTCGAAGACATAAACTGGATAGAAAAGCAACTATAATGAGCAGCATCATTAGCATTAGCAGGTGTGTTTGCATGTGATGGGAAAAACCACGTCCCAGAAATTCACAGTCACTCATTTATGCATTGAATTAGAGAATAAGACTCTATTCTGCTTGTGCGCTGAACACTTGGCATCAAAAACAATGTCAGAGCCGATTGCAGACAATGCATGCAGCGTAATTCCCTGTGGCAGTGGTGGGCCAGCAGGATCCCTCATCTGATGAGAACAAGCTTTTTCTTCTAGTTGCAGGAAACACTGTGATTGAACAGCTCATTATTAATTCTGATAACAACCTAATTCTATAAACCAGAAAACTGAACAATCAACTCTCCAGCACAATCTCGATTATCGTCCCTCTATTGATGCCATGCACACAGCTTGCAGGGAAAAGATAAATTACTTTGGATTGGACAAAACTCCAGCAACACTTTAAAGAACAACTGTATTGTGCGACCCTGATCAAATCCTGATGAAAGGCCCTGAGCTACGTCTGACCTTTCAAAGCAATCCAAATTTTGTTGTAGCATTCATGTGATTGTCTGCAGAGGAAGCTTTGTTTTTACCCCCTCCTCCTTATGTGGCATTTATATAAACTGTAGTGACATTTTAAAATGGTTCACAGAGACAGTGCTTGATGTCAGACTCCGGAAAACCCACCGTAGGGGAAAAATATCAACACCATGATGTGCAGACAAGGGCTGAAATGCTAACTAAACACCTGCTCAAAATGTAGAAAATGCCTTGTGGCAGTCTCACTCCCCCCAACAACACATTCAATTACTGGTAAGTAAAAGCACAGTCAACAGATTCATATTTGGCCTCAAAGCAAAACAAATATTTCTAATGACAATACTAACAGATACATTTTAAAACACACCATTGCTACAGCTCATTGTGTATCATACTGATTGGTGAGCACAGACTGTCAGGGGCATTATATTTTTGAAAATCATATGTTATCTATGTAGAGTAATGGATTACTAACTGTACTTTTTGTATCACCTTGACCACTAAAAATAACAAGAACAACAAGGCAAAAAATTTGGTTTAATGAAGTCCATTGCAAATCCAGTGGTGGGCAATATTGCATTGCCTAATGAAGGCTCATAATTACAGCAGTCTCTGGTTGGTTGGCAGACAACAAAGTATAATAGAATTGCAAGTGCACGGCTAACAATTAGGGTTACAACAACAACAACAACAACTGTTTTCAACAGAGATAAAGTAATTATAGAAGACATTCAGAGCTGAATTGCTTTAGTTATTAAAAACATTTTTTTATCCCATCAGCATCTGTCTACATTTGTTAAGAGGCCAAAAACAAGTAGTTGTTTGACAAAATATAACACGTCATATATAATGTAATTGTTGCATATATACATTGTTGGTATCAGCCAACAAGCATCATCTAATCACACTTTGATGTGGGCATAGAATCATTATGAAGTCATGCTTAGAGTTATGGAGTCATGATGATGAGATTGCACTCCTCTCATTAGGCAGCCCAGTGATAATACCAAAATGAGGTTTAATGGCCGGGGAGAGGGAAGTCTGGGCTTCCCTGCTTGGGCTGCTGCCCCCCGCGACCCGGATAAGCGGTTGGAAGATGGATGGATGGGTTTAATCATAGGCCCATCAGAGTGGCATTAATGTCAAATCAGGACGCTCAATTATTCTACCATGACACTGGCTGTGTTTGTGTTTTAATTTCTGCTTCCATTTGTCTTGATGAATGAACTGAAGCCACGTGTGAGGCTGCTGAAGACTCTGAGAAATCCAGCGTTATGATCATCCTTTACACATTTTAATCAAAGACAAGCCTACACACTGTTACAGACTGCCTCTATTATATTGTCTGGCTTTGCCGCTCCAGGCATGTTAATGTGAAGCATTATAAAGATGGTGATGTACAGCCTTTGATCAGGCTAGCAATC
>NW_027180913.1:0-25000 GCF_040956055.1 Brachionichthys hirsutus | reverse complement strand
CTGCCCCTTCCCAACAATCCATCAGACAGACAGACAGTTTGGGGGCTAACATGAGCTAACACGGGTCTGGCACGGAGCGACTGGGGATGCGATCGCAAATGCAGAAACAGCCGCGGCGTCTTGGGCTTGTTTTCCGTTTGAACGCAGCTCACTCACGTTCGCTGTCACCGACGGTGAGATATTGCAGCGTGCAGGTTGAACGCACATCCTCGGTGCACTTTGTTTAATGTTTATGTGATGGCTGTTGCCACTGCTTGTAAGTAAGTATAGGTGATCACCCAGGCAGACTGCTCCTCTTGCACCTTCTCATTGCTTCACCGTGATGTGTTTTCTTTGGAGAAGGGAAGTCGACGCATCCTGCACATTGATGTTTCCTCCGGTGCGCGTTGACGACGCGCAGGCCCTCGTTGTTTCGTCACTCTGTTGTGGTGAGGTGGGAGCGCTGTGTAAAAATGATCAGTGCTCCAACAGCTGGGAGTGAGAGCCATGAAACAGCAGGGCTTGGGTCTGCTTTATTGTTTATCTGTTGTTTATGGGCCAGTGTTGAGCTTTAATTACTACACTAAATTAAACTCTAATAGGCACTTAGAGGGAAACTGGCTAACACACACTGTATATTCTATATACACAGGCGCACATCGCTGATCACTCCAGAGCTGGGGCACAGGCGACTGGAACGCATCAAGGCTTCCATCTCGTGTTTAGCGAAGACTCTGCTGGTCCCCCCCCCCGTTGTGGTTAGATTTCGTTTTCTCGCCTTGATTTTGGTCTTCTTGAACTCTCTGCGCTTCTGTGATAAGAAAGCAAAGCCAAAGGCCTAGAAACTGCCGCATTCAACAGGCCGTGTTTGTGCTGCAGCTGTCCGGGTGGACAAACAGAGTGGTGTCCCCCCCCCGTGAGTGAGATCAACCGCAAAGACCTTGCTGAGTGGGGTGCCTGCCCAGGGCCAAAGGAGTGCACCACACTCCCCACCACGCACACACATGCACAAATGTACCACAATGCCATCAAGCGCAGCATGCTCCCTCTGAGCCGAACACTCTCCCTGTCTTTCCATCCCTGACTCTCTCTCAGCCTCTCTGGGGAGTCTGTCTATCCACAGAGCGTGGAGATTGTTCAATTGCTGAGAAAATGTACAAAATGCTTCCTCCTCTCTTTTGTTGAGCCTTTCCCATCTAGCATCGAGTCGGGGAACTGCACAGAGAGCCTCCTTGCTCACCAGTCTAGATGTCAGCATGGATTTGTTCTTCATGCATAGCTAATAATTACAAGTGTGGAGTGGAGCCGAGGCATGCGCACACACTGATGCACACATGGGCAGGAAAAAGGGCAACGGCATTACCTACCGTGCGGAATCAGTGTCGGGGATTTACAGTTCATGACTGAATGCATCTGACTCGACTCTATTTGCCGTGGCCAAATGTGCAGAATATTTCATCACCTTGCTCCATCACACCTCTGGTGTTTAACGGATTACGGACAGCTGCTTAGAAATTAGTGCCGTCTTAAGGCTGGTACATTCATCACGTTTAAGTCCCTGCAACTGATGCTTCCAGATAAGTTTGGAGGACTTCCAAAGGGCTGTTAATCAAAATGATGTGCGTGCAGAGGCAATGGAGTTATTGTCTGTTACCTTCTGAACTATCTCCCATTAACTGCTATTTGTTTATCCAGCCAGAACGTAAGGAGCCGCTCGCTAAGAGTCAGTAAGTGAGAGTGCAGAATTCACCCCGAGGCGGATCATTCATATTTCTTTTTCTTTTTTCTTTTTTTTTTGGAGGGAATCGCTGAGAATAAGAGCAAAAAGTCTGTTAGGAACGAGGGGGGTTGGAATATGTTGCAGATCTGAGGATCGCAGCAAAACCTTTTTCAGATGTGTCAGAACCTTAACTGGCAATCTTTACTGACAGCTTCACCTTGGCTTCCTTTTGACAATAAATTATTCCACATGAGGGGCGATAAATATTTGTGCATTTCTTAAATTGTTTTTTGGCACGGGCTCAATGCAATGTTCAATGCTCTGAGCTATAACCCGGACATTGTGGAAGTGGAAGTTTGCTCACAGCGACCATCACGGGTCCTGCGTGCACTGCAGGAACAGAACTTGTTGGTCACTGTTGGAGATGCTTCACCATTTTTGTATGAAACGGAGTGGAGTTGCATTGTTGAAGCAATGAAGGATTTTTCTTATTATTTTTACACAGAACACACGTCGCACAAAATGCCACACCAACGTCTTGTCCTTCCATTCGGCATTTTAAACTTTTATGCAGAACAGTGAGCTGAAATGAAGACACAACAGTCCTAGCTTGGACACGCTGTGTAAAAGGGGCTACTCTCACATCCATTCTGTCAACTGATCCACATCGTCACCCCTTTTAACAGGGGCCAAGCTGTTAAAGACCCCATTACTGAAGTGAAACACACATTTCCTCGATGGACTTGAAAGCGTGGACTATACAAATTTTATGTGAAAATGTATTGCGATAGGAGGAGAGTTCATGCGTGGAGTGGGGTGGGGTGGAGGAGAGGGGGTGAAGGTGGAGAGGTTGGGGAGGGAAGGCTCTGTCAGAATGGAAGGGCCAGAGTCGGGAGTCAGTGAGCGCTTCAAGCGTTAACGTAATTGAAAGAATGTGAAAAATGAGGCGGCGGGGCTCCCGAGCGGAGCGAAAGGTCAGAGCATGCCTCACACAAAACAACTGGCTGGAGGACGGCCTCATTAGACCATTAAATCAGCTGCCCTATCGCTCTCTTTTCCCTTTTTTCTCTCTTTCTGCCTGCTTTTTCAGTTTGGAACTTCAGTGTTGCCTTTCTTTAATTTAATTTTCTGCCTCTGTTCTGTGTCTGCTTTGTTTTTCGCACAAAATGCTTTCAGCTGTTGGATCTAGTATTTAACACCCTCCCGTGGCGTTCGGGCTTGATCTAGTCCGGGCTCATCTTGGCCCAGTGCGCGGTGCTGTACCGTAACTGTCTTTGGCTTGTATTGATCTGCTGTTACTGGATACGGTGGGGAGAGGAGTCGATAAGTGCTCTGTGGATTACAGGTCACTTGTACTTATGTGTGTAAGATAATCAATAGGCAGTGCATTTCTTTCTCTCACCCCACTCCTCTGTTGTTCCTGCAGTCTCCATTTACCATGCTTCTTGCTTTGCAAATTTTACAGCAAAAACTATTCCTATACTTCGTCTTTTCACCTGGATTCATGCAGTATTTTTAACTGATGTTATTACTTCAATACCAGAAAATAAATAACCAGATTTAGTGTTGCTTCTGTCATCTTTTTTTTTTAACTTAAATATTAAAGAAATGATTCATGTGCTTCATGCCCAGCTTGGTTTCATCACCCTCAATACTTTTGGTGGAATCATCAGTGTTAGAATCCTCCAGCTTGATGCTCATCATAGAAATATCTAACATCAGCCGCCGCCACCACTGACTCATCTCATTGCCGCTCCTCTTTAAGATGTGCTTCAATCACAGAATCTCCCTGAAGGGTCAGAACTTAATTATCGCATATCATCTGTCATCATAACAATCATCTTTACTTAATTCGCTTGTCTGCCCTGATTGAAATTCAGATTAGATGAGGCTAGGCCTACTGCTGATGAGCATTTGCCCTGCTGGAGCGTCCTTTAGCACGATACTGTTCAGTAACTATTAATTTGCTTGTCTCACAACAGCACAAGGGCTCTTTTACTTTCCACGTTACCACATCTAATACTACTGAGCCCTTTTCATCAATTGTGTTTGTGGCGTTGGGCATATGGGGCCAAACGGTCCGACCTTTGCCGACAACGCGACTTTAGGACTCGCAACCTAAAGATCTATTTTTTTGTTCCTTTGGCCCCCAGCTTGTTTTAGCGGGTTTCCCCAACCACAGGTCCGCTCACAGTGACGACCAGCACGGCATTCAACAATTCAAAACACAAAGACAGGAACCAGGGAAGGGAAGCACCTATATACGCCCCCCCCCAATCAGTGGTAAATGGGCCACAGGTGCTCCCTCCCACACCTGCCTGCCTAATTACATCCCATCCGGTTACATTCTGAAACTGTCAAACAGGCATATCCTGTTTCATCGCTAAGGCCTAGCTATCATCAAATGAGGCAGTGATGCAACCAGGTCTGACGCGGCGTGCTGCAGAGGTCAGCTGTGGCCTTCCGTCTGCGGTCAGTAATTGTCAAAGTCTACAACTTCTGCCTAAAGGCGAGCGGATGATTGAAACAGCTCCACCACAGGCACCCATTCCATCAATACATCTGATCGCTTATTGGCAAAACAATAACTTTGAATGGCTTCACTCTGGAAACGAGCTTTTACAAAGTGTGTATGAAGGTTTCGGTGTAGACGGTGTGATGAAATTTCATGCAAAACCATGGACGCGGCCAAAGGACACACACAGGCCCAGATACAGATTTACACACACACACACACACTGTGCAGCCAGTGAAAGAGGATATTTCTACATTCAAAATAAAGGAAAGAGAAGAAAGCTGCATTAAATAAACAGTTGTATCCACACAAGGTACTGATGCTAGGGCTTACCTTTAAATACAACGCATAGCATATGCCTGTGAGAATTTGCTTGTCAAATTTGATGTGGACCGTGACAAAAACATAAGGCAGATAGCAGTGATTTGCGCATGGCGTCTGTAAAAAAATATATGCATTTGTTTTGAAATGCATTATTACTGTTTGGCAGGTCAATGATACGAAGCACACTGAGATGCCATTTGGACGTGTTGCGCGGGCAAAGTTAATATGGTTTAAATGCAAACAAAACAGGCAGACATATACTATTAATGACCCGCTTTTGTTCAGCTCTCTAAATAGCAACATTTCTGGAAAGCCCTTCTCTGGGTTGGTGGATCGCAGAGGCTTTCATTTGTACGTGAGTGTAAAAGAAATCGTCATTTTTAGGTGTGACTGTGTATTTACACTGATGCCCGTCAAACAGCAGGATAATCCAGAGTGCAGAAGAAAGAACCTGGACATCTTTGTATTGAACGGTGTGCCATCTATTGGCTGCAGATTGCACATTAGACAGGGTTAAGTGTTGGCAACTCTACCCGTGCATGATGATTAATATGTCCCACATGGATCTGTGCCTGCATTTATATGTTCGGTGCACAAGAACATGCTTGTATGTGTGTGTGTGTGTGTGTGCCAATTTCTGTGCTGGCTCACTCACCTTGCTCACTGCTGTTGTCACCGCTCTGTGAAGCGTGTCCCCCGCTGGAGGGCCCCGGTGTACCGGCTGAGTGTGTGGAGGTGGCGTCATCATGGTCTCTCCAGGAAGCTGGGTTCTGAGGTTTGAAAAGAGCAAAAGCGAGCGTGGGATCCATCCATCCATCCGTGTATCCATCCACATTCCCCAATCGAAACCGCAAACCAGGAGCAGCAGCAGCAGCAGGAGGGGGGGGGGGGGGGGGGGTAGAGAGGAAGAGAAACAGAAAAAGAGAGACTGCATGAGCATGATGGGATCCTGAGTGACAACTATAAGAGTCTACAAACACTGCTAGGATCCTTAGCCTGCTTATATTGTCTCTGCAAAATGAAGAGCCTCCTACCTATATTCCAGCGAGCAGACAAATCGTAGGTGAGGAGAAATAAACTAATGCACTAAAGCAGCTGGCGATATGTCAAAACAGTGTTATCAGAGGGTTTCATTAATGCATGAGAGCAAAACGGAGCACTGTAAATGTGCCATTTGATTTTGAGCACTGCAAGTGGGGCACTTGTGAGTAATTGTCTAAACACATATGGCGGCACCCACTGGAGTTCGTTTATACCGTAACCGATTGAGACTTCCGTGTCATGTGAGAAATATAGAGGTAAAAAGTCCAAACACACCACAGCCACCATTAATCATTACCACTGTCAGAAATGAAAATAAGATATGACAGTGATTCTCCTGCTAATGTGCCAAAAATGTGTGCGCACCCGCACAGATATACACACACTTGGAGGCTCGTGGGCGTACACTTACACACAAATGCTAATGACATAATAGAGCAAGAAGTATAAACACACACGCACACACACACTCACTTTTATATATACAAACACACGCTGAATTAAAAAACAAAATGTTTAGATCTCTGCTGGCTAACTTTAAAGAAATGTCAAGTTAAAAAAAAAAAGCCATTGATTTTAAGATGTCTTCCTTCCAGCTTTCCCTCCCTCTACAGCTCATTTTCTATCCTTCCTGATCATTCCCACTGCCCTGTCAGTGCACACAGGGAAACCGGATTTTCTGTTGTACAGGAAAAGCTTTATCAGTGCCACATGAAGGCAGGCTAGAGGTGGAATTTCCTCTGCCATTCAGGCAATAGAAAGACAGAGCGATCACGTCATGCGCTGCGCTTGCTCCCGCAAACACGCCGCCGCAATCAAATGCATTCTCCAAACATCCTCTAGAATTGATATGGCTTCATAGCTTACAAAACCCCAGCTCGTCTTTCCCAATTTGACCTTTCACCTGAACATGCTGACAAAATGTTGGCAAATCCCAATATTGTCTGGGTTCTGAGCGAAGCAGCCCCTTGAGCTGAGCCAAAGCCAAACAAACACAGGCCTGCACCAAGGCTTCCCACAAACCTCAGCCCACTTCTCAGTCCCCACTATGGGCTTTTTTCTCCCTCAAAGACACATAAACACATATATATACATGCGAAAGAAGAAGGAAAATGTACACGCCGCAGAACATTGCAAAAAATAGACCTTTTTTTTTTTTTACCATTTCGTCTAACTTAAGCGGTGTTCCTGATGAACTTCTTTTCCCTCAGCTCCTGCTGGAGACGAGCCTTCCTGCCCCCGTCGGAGTGAACCGTGCCGGCGGACGACAGACAGGATAAAGCCTGGAGAGTGGTGGAGGTTTGCAGGGAAACAGAGGCTATAAGACAAGTGTTTTCCGAGCTCCCCTGTGTGTGCAGTCCTGATGTGCTGCTGCCTGTGCTGCCTCTATGCCTGTGAGCGAGGCCCTTTTATCTGCTACGTTTTGGGGGAAGGAAGACTGTTTTGTCAAACAGCTCAGAGGTGAAAACAGCAGACAGAAACACACAAGGCCCTTCAGACCCTCTGCTCCACTCAAGGTCCTCTCAGCGTCAGCTGTTCGCCGGATGGCAATCAGATAAAGAGTTCGGAGAATTACCCAGAAGAGGGGTAAGAAGACGGGTGAACAATAGCACATGCGTGGGTTTTGGATAATTGTTATGCGTTCGCTCTCTGGGCTAACACTAGACGTATTCACCGTGTGCACAACATGGAAACGAGATCCGTTGTTATAGCAATCTTGTGTTGTTCTCAACACAACATATGGCGAGTAAAGTCACTGATGTAGCAATCAAATATCTCAAAGTGCCCTAATCTCATTTTTGTCATATGGTATGAAGAGGGGAGGAAGAAAGAAGAGGTAAAATCCCTCACCCCGCCTCAGCGTGCATAATGTATTAAAGCGGAGCTCGTTGTTCCTAAAGAATAAAACGGCCGGGTTCTACATCTACAACATGATGAAAGACAGACCTGGAAAATCCTCCTGCTGCACTTTCACAGTCTCGCTCTCTTATTTTCTCTCTCTCTCTCCAACACTTGCCAGCTATTGCCAAAGCATGGCTTTAATGCAACGCACTGAATCGATAGGACTTAATTTAGCTATCATTGCAGGGTAATGTGTCATTTTTTAATGGTGCTGGCACTAAATTAAATTCAAAGACACCTCAGCTAATGGTGCTGAAGGGAGTTCTATTTTGCTGTGATTTTTCAGCCTGCGTGTTTAATGGGCTTGTGTGCAGAGACGTAGATAAAGCTTTGTCGGTTTGTTTCTTAGAGGGAAATTGCAGCCGGCAACACTTTATATGACCCGCTAAGAACACAGAGGATACTGACTTCCCCAACATGCTGTAGATATCTTTGATGATGCACTCTCCCCTCTATTAAAGCACACGTAAGTCATCTCTCATTCATAAAGCTGTCTGCAAAACGAGACGACAAATACCGCAAGAAAGGCCTTAACTTTCCAAGCACAACAAGACGACAAAAGCAACAGCCTTTCCTCCCCATGAATAATTTAGTGTACCTCTCTGAGCTATGGAGGGTGCGCCAGCAGACATGCACCGCACAAACACAAGCATTTTGTCAAAGCCCTTGTGCGTCTGGTAAAGTTCAAACAATTCAGGGCAGCGGGGGGGGGGGGGGGGGGGGGGATCGTGTCACCCAAATAGTCTTCTTCAATCTACACACGAAATAGAGGAAGAAGCAAAAAAGGAAAAGGAAAAAAGCCGCTAACCCATGTGACTATTCCCTAAAGCTGGGCATAATTAGGAGTCAAACATGGTTCAATCCATGCTCTTCACTAATTGTGTTAAAGAGCAGTGTAACCATGTATGCATGTTTTAACACATGCATACATGTCCTGGCGATAACACACACACACACACACACGCGCGTGCACACACAATAGGACTAGATGGAGAATAAAATACAAAAGAAGCATGATCTCTGGGGGCAGCCTTTTCTATTTGCTGGGGTTAGCAACTGGCAGCTGATAATACAAGTTGTAATTAATATAAAAGCAGGAGACAATAAGGGGAGGAAGGCTTGTAGTGGAGCCAGGCCACAGGAGAGCAGGAGAATGCTGCCGTCTCCTCTGCTTCTGTCCCCTGTTTCTCATTTACAAACACCTGCCTGGCACAATCTCACTTCCGTCCCTGCACTCTGCCTACATCCCCAGGAATTTCAAATCAAATTGATTTAGCGGCATCATTGAATTTCCCTCAAATTCCCCAGGAACCCGGTGGAAAGTGAAGAAATCTATTGGTAGCTGTGTAAAGTAGGCTGAGAACGACGAGCCGTGTGTGTGTGTGTGTGTGTGTGTGTGTGTGTGTGTGTGTGTGTTACAGAGCCACTGCAAAGAGCAGCTTCAGGGATCCTGTGCTGAACAAGTACAGAACTGCTGACACACCCGAAACATACAGGATCATAAATCAGAATGCGTGCAGATATTTCAAGACACATCTTGCCACGTGGTCTAATCGGAGAAAAACTCCTCAGACATTCTTGTTGGCTTGAGAACATAATTATGTGCTGCCACTTACAAAATGTGAAGGTGCACCTTTATTGAGCTGAGCATTTACAACACCCTCTATTTTCCAGAATAAAAAGAAGTCCTTTACTTAGCATCTAGTAATTCACAGGAGCGTGTTTTAACAGACACAATGTACTGACTGCTTCAAAAACTTTCTCTGGGGCATAAACGCCCTTTTCACACCTGTAAATTACAGATTGCACTGAAAAGAAGTATCTCAAGAAGAAGAGATTAACAAAACAAATGCAGTTGTTATTGTGATTTGTGGATTATGAAATGGTCAGGTTTTATAACTGTCATGGACGTTTTTATTAACTTAGGTGTTTTAATATTTAGGTCATAGTTAAAGGTGCTATTCTTCTGCATTACATCGAGTGGATCTAATAGTTTGCTCCCTGTAAGATAAGAAGAACCAAAATAAATCCTTATTTAATGCAAAAGTTGCAAATCATAAACGGCTAAAAGTTGTCAAAAATGGGAAATTAATGGCAGATGTTTTATAATCATCAAATAGATTGTCAAGTGTAATTCATAATGTTGAACTATCTGCATTCTGTGTGCAGCAGCTGTTTGTTGCAGTCTTTTGGAACATACATGCACTGAAAGGGAAAAAGAGTGTTGGAGATGCAACAAGTGAGCCTATAGCCTCTGTCCAGTCACGGTATAGCGATGATTAGATATGGCTGCCAACGGGGCCCTCTGAACACTCATCAAATAGGAAACGTTAAGCCAGACGTCCCGCCATTACAAAAACAAGACTGAGCAACTCAAGTCAACGACGGGCTTCATGAGAGGGGAGCGGAGAAATCCGAAAGAAGGTCCCTGAGGAGAACAGGCCTAGTTGAATCAGAACACCTCCGACACTGAGAAATTCCATGGTTGAGCGGCTCGGCTCAGCCCGAGGCCTCGCTGCACGTCTGCAGAGGGAGGAGGGTGCATGGGCTGCAGCATGGATAGTGACGTACAGAGACAGGACATTGCTGAGCGACCATCTCCACTTATACACACAGTTAATCACAACACAGACACAAGATGAGCTATTGCATTACTTGACTCAACCTGTGACATCACCACCACGTCTGACCAATGGTCTACAGCGATCCTTAGCCTGTACCAGAAAATCGAGTGCAAACAGAAGGCTTTTTTTTTTTTTTAGCTTTTTCCTTTTCCAGTCATGCACAGTCAAGATAAGCTTCGCCATAACCTCAGCAGGAACTACTATCAGTCCCCGAGGAAAGCTCTCCAAAACAAAGGGACGGGACTCGTAAATGCTGCAGACTCTCTGAAGAAGAAATGTGAAACCATGCGAAAATCCAAAGACAGATTCAAAAGTCTGATGCATATGCATGGCGGGAAATGAAAAGCCGTCCTCCGATATGTAAGCTTTGTTGAAAGAGCGGCACAATAGCACAAAGGCTAATTCATTAGAACAGATAATATTCAGACAATGGTAATTCTATTTGCCTCCCTAATTGGATGTAGCACAGAGGAGAAAGAAATTGTATTCATTAATTAAAAGACAAGAGAGCAAACCATTGACAAGCACGCACGCACCCACACACACACACACGGTACCACCCTTTTACAAATTTACTCTTTCATTCCATCACCCTTCATGTGTAATACAAGATCTTTTTTTTCCTTTTTATTGGGATGGGGTTGATCTGAGGAGGAGGGGGCAATGAGTTAGAAAGCACTGGGTGGGCCACATGATTGAGATAGTCACCGCAAGCCAATAGGGGAAATCAACAGTGTCAGCAAGGACTCATCCGGCTCTCCCTATAGCATAATCCAATCATCTCTAAAACAATGCTGCATTCAAGTGTAAATACAACTGGTTTTATTATGCTCCGCTGCAGGTATGAGGGACGGAAACCGCACGGCGCAGCTGTTAGGTTTCTCCTTAATATCTAACACAGAAAAGGAAGAAAACACACACATGCTGTACACACATGTACATAAAATAAGCTCAACGGGCCGCCTTCACAGTCAAGAGCCTCATCATCTCCAGAAAAACCAACTTTCACCAAATGAGATGTAGCCCAGGGCTATATATTAAAAATGCATATCAAAGCAAAGAAAATGGACGGGAGAGACTCTAACTAAATAAATTAGCATATCTAACTATCAAAATGCCTTAGTCTGCTCGATGGGAAGCAAGGACAGAAATTAATAATAAAACAGAGCCAAACACAAATGAATAAATAACGTAAATTATTCCACACATATGGGACAGAGATTGTTTCAGAGAGCAGCTGCAAAAGTTTTCCAGCCAAATGTAATTTCTGCACATTGTTTCCCATATTCAACGTTTTAAGCATGAAAAGCTGGGCGACCGGGTGTTTACGCTGGTGAAGCTGCAAACTATTTAAACACAAGGCTGCCATCATGTTCACGTTTTCAACTCAGCAGTTTCACTTTTTTTTGCAAACATTATATCCACTGAAGCATCGTGGTACACACACACACACACACTGCTCAAATATTATGCATTGTACTTACAAATTATGACATAATAATATTTGTCAAATCCAGCTATAGAATAAAAGAAGTGCAATGGGAAATAAAATATCCCCTCAAAACTGAGCTAATGAGGGGGCCAGTCCAATTGACTTCAGGATAAATGACATGCCATGCACCTCTCTTTGTTTATTGCTGATGCTGATTTGCTTTACTGGCATATCACATTTGTCTTTTAGCAAAATATTTCCCACAATCGGACTGATGACAACGCTGGTGCCTGAGCTCTGGAGGCACAGTTGGAAATTGGCTTTGGTATCAACCATCTGCCGCGAAACTAAACAGGCCAGTTTATCTAATCTCTGCAATATAAACAACAGCATGCCTCATTTCTACACTTGTGTTGGAGGACCACAATATTGTAGTTTACACCGTATTCCAAACCAACGTCGACATCCTCGTTCTCATTATGCCCCGCATGTCACCCTTTGCGGGGCCGCTGCGTGGCCCTGGAAACGCGTTCAAAGGGAATCCACCGGTGTTGGGCCTATAGCCAGACCCAACAGATGCAGCGCAGTGACTTTGCATAACACTTAAATCTGCTTTAATTCCTAATAGGCTTGGCCTTGAGCAGCGCAGATATTAACTAGTCACTTTGCTTTTATCACAGCCACGCAAGACGCAATATTTCAAAGATATCAACTCCATAATACACTGTCAGCTCGATCCATATTGTGGGGGGGGGGGGGCTGCGTTTATTACACCGAAAATGTACGTTTTAAACCAGGAAATCGATCGTCAAATTTAAAGCTACTGTACTTCAGGTGCATATAATTGAATTCAACATGATGGAGCCTCCAGCCATAAAATGGAGAGCAGAGGAGAAAGTCACTGCAGCGCAAACCGCACGGCAATCAATGCGAAACAATTAAACACATTAACATCAACAGCAATGGAAGGCCTCCAGACGAGCCATCATATGCCTTGTGAACTTGACATTGATGGTAAGCCTTTCGTACTTAGATCTATTTCAATAGGCTATACCACTTTCTCCACCTCTGCAGCAACAAAAATCCACAGCTTTACGCACACACCAGGCCCTCTGCAGCTCCCACAGCCCCCCCCCCCCCAACAAAAAAATAAAGCCCTCTTCTTTTTAAATATTGGCCTAAAGCTGCAGCTTAACGCTGATACCCTGATTTAACGTTAAACCTGCGCAACAGATAATTGCCTCGCGCTTTTTTTTTTTCTTCCAGCGCGCAACTCTCTGTAGCGCAACTTTGCAAGGCAGCGATATTCCACACGCGCACCCTCTAGCACGCACGCACACGCACGAGCACGCAGGGACGCATTACGCACACATGACCGGCCCTAATCAAAAGACTAAAACAATAACCCAGTCTATTGTATCACATCTAGCTTTTGACCTTAGACCATCGATCGGCAGATTTTCCTTGCAGAACAGCGCATGCTCTATTTACTGATGGCACAGCGGGGTCGCGCACTGAGCAGCGGCTATAAGTAGTATAGAAGGATTACTGAAACACAAATCTGATTTTTTTATTATTATTATTATTAAACAGTTTATTATTAATATGCAACGCATAAAAAAATCTGTAAAGCTCGTGAGCAGCAGAGACGCATGCGCACACACACACACACACACACACACACAAAAACAGCACCACGTAATGGATAGAGAGAATAAAGCCTCTGTTACTTACGTGATCTGCAAGGTTGGTCGACGATCCCGAGAGTTCTTCATGATCTGATTTCGAGTTGCCATCCCGTTCGTCAATAACTAGATCTATTGGCATTTTTCCTTTCAAACAACTGATGTACCGGTGGCAAAAATTGTCGCAGAGCTCGTGCACCTATAAAAAAAAAAAAAAAAAAAAAAGGAGGAAAATATTTGTTTTAGGATGGAGAGAGCAGCCAGTCCAAGAATAACTCCAATAAGGGGCGTCATCGGCAGCGAGGAAACAATAGCGAAATGACTGTGGTGCGTATTTTTCTCCTGAGACTCGAGCAACAAGTTGAAGGACAAAAAAATAAACAGCACGCCGTAAGCCGGGGAAATAATGAGCTATTGGCTCTAAACCTGTGGATCGATATCAGTGCGCAACGTGAGCAAAGCGACTCAAATGTATTTTATCGATATACATAAATAGTCGACTAAATATAGGAGCATTTTTATTAAACATTTGAAACTTTTTCTTGATCCATGCTCGCTATTTTTAGTACAGCGCCTTTAATAAATGCAGCAACATAAAATTAGCCCACAGGCTGTTTGTGAAGCCTTAAGGGAAAAAGGCTTGAATATAAAGATTTATTATAATATTTACCTTTTCTAATTCCAAGAGGTGAAACCGTAATACTTGTATGGCTTGTATCATCTGGAGAAATAGAGCACAATAAAGAGTACAGTTTACTTCACAATATTTGCAAGGCGATATTATTTTTTATTTACAGTTATTATATGAAAATCTGCAAGACAAGTAGGAATAACTAACATTATTTTAAATTGAAAGGAGAATGAGGTCAACCATCACACACCGGTCAAATGAGCCAGTTTGAGGTGCAGACTGAACAATGGTCACACAGCTTCACCTCAAAACTGATCTGACATCTGTGCGGAAGTTGAAATCATATGTTCACATATTACTGCGTGATGCCGCGGACACTCCAAAGAGGGTATAACCACAGCGACGCGGCAATTACAGTGAGACAGAGGTCAGAATGGGCGCTTACCAAATTGTCCAACTCTGGATTTGATGAAAATAAAGGTTTTTCTGCTCGGACCTAAAACAATAAACCAAATGTCAAAGTCAGTTTGACACGAAATGTGCGTGGAATGCATTCTTCATCCATGCAACTATTACTTTAGTGGAAGTCATGCGCACACTTTAATTATATCAATAAACATTTGTATTGCAAATAAAAAAATATGAATCTGGCAGAAATCCATATGCGCCATGACGCAGCCACAACATATACAGATAGATATTTAATATTTCCAAATTGACCTGCTTGGCAAAGACAGCAATATCCTCATTGAAGGAGTCTGAGGAGCAGACGTCGCCGCCTGCTACGCCGGGCTCCCTCGGAGTACACGTCGCCAACTCGCACTTCTCAAAAACCAGTGCGAGCAGTGGGAATAATGGGTGACTGCAAGAGGGGAAACACAGCCTGAGTACACGCAAAACAGCGGCTCCACAATGCGCGCTGCAAAAAAATGTCTATGTCCGCTCCATGCACAAAAATATTTACTTGTGGAAAAAACACAAGGTATATAATTTATTTTCCCTCGGGATTGTTTTAGATATTTTTTTCTAGGCAGACCGAAATCAAAACAACAAACCTGGATTTGGAATCATTGTTTTATTTAAAAGCTGGTTTGTGTTTGAAGCATAACGCATCTGGAATATTTTAATCCTGATTTGGAGACATTTTAGACTCAATATGATATTGATTGACTTGTTGATGCTGACATTTCTTGCATTGCCAACTAGAAAACGGCCCGAGACGTCAACAAAGATACAAAAAAGGACTGACACGCACAACAGAGCGTTCACTGGGCTTCTAGACAAATTATTCAGCCATGTAGAAAAAAATTCACGATGAAATAACCATTGCGTTAAGACGCAGACGCACAGAGGCACCGTTCCTTTCTTATTTAAACTAGTGTTCAAATTGTGGCAGGCCAGTGGATTAAAACCTAATTTCTCTTTCAGCATTATAAAATAGTCACGCAATTATTTTTTAGAGACTGCATTATAATTTCAGAATGAAACTCTTTGTAGAACTTGACAAAAGTGACATCCTTTTATTAATTTATGTCGTTTATTTTGCGTCAGAACAAAGAAGTTAATGCGAGAACTAAAGAGATGAAGCGGATTTATTCTGCTCTACACTCGGGATTATAACGATGCACTGGATTATAACTATCTGCGTGTTCGTGAGAGCATTAATAAAGTTCTGCGATGCTCCGCGAGCGCGTCTAAACACTTTCATTATTTAAGAGCAACTTTTTAAAGGTATAATTATAAGTCTGTGTGTCAGTGCAAAACAAAGAATGAAAAGTTTAGAACTAAATAAGAATTTAAATAAATGCAGAATATTTCACGGTTATAAGTAAAATAATTAAAGTGAACCCAAAACAGGGAAAAACTTCTCTAATGTTGAAAAGTGTTTGCATTATATGTCCTTGCTGTCTGTGATAAACGAGCGTCCCATATTATTTCACAGCTTGCATTGTCTTCCTCTTACTTACTGCTGTCTTGACGATGCCTCCTAAAACGCGTCTAAAATTTCACATCAACAAAACTCCATTGACCAAGGGGTCCAAAATTACGATCCATCCTGCGCAAAAAAACTTATTTATAGACTATATATGTAGTGGCGTGAGGGATAATCCAACAAAGCAAACTTATAAAAATAAAAAAAAAGAAGAAAAAAAAAAAGAAAGAGACTTCGGGGGGGAATCGTAGACGTCGGCTCTTTGGTTGATGCAAACCTTACCCATAAATTTGATCTTTATCCCTCTTTAAAACGTCGTTGACAGCGGAGCCCATGCTGGTGGGCATTACGTTTGGATGAGGAGCGTGGGCTCCGTAGTGCTGGCTGGCGTGCAGCGGCGGTCCGTGGTTCAGATGGTGGACCTGCGGGAGCGGCCGGGGCGCATGAGGGTCCCCGTACATCGACGCCGTGACTCCGTCCATCCCACCGTAATGGGCCAGTTCATCGTACTGGGAATAAAAATCACAGGAAAAGTCAACGAGCAACCTAAACAAATATGGAAAGAACAAAAAAAAAAAAAAAAGCGTGCGCGCCGTCTCGTTTGGATTGTACGCAAAGCTGTTGCGCAGAAAAGTGTCACATATTACATCTGAGGAACGGTTTGCCATTACCAAAAACATTATCGTTTAGGTGCTCCGCGAAATAGAGTTTGCTGGGTGCGAAGAGCGAATTAGTTTGGAGTCTCCTGTGAAACTGCTCCACGACTGTCGGCAAAAGCGGAGGCTCTGTCACTTTGCTTGAAGCGCAGGGGCGCAGAAAAAATGTCGAATAAAAGCGCCTTTGATAGGAAAACTTTGTGCATTTGCCACCACCCGGACCAGAGGTTATCGATACGAGGGCCTCCCTACAGTGGATTTGAGCAACTAAGTGTAGGAGATTTAAAACCTACCCTTTGCGCCATCAGGCTGCGCTCCAATAAACTCCTGAATCTGCCGTATATTTAATATCCCAGTCCCGGTTAGAAAGTGGTTTAATGGCGAGATTCCTTCTCCAACCAACTTTGCGACTTCTCCTATGAGCCAGTGTGGTTCAGTTGAAATCGTAGCATCAGGGAGTTCTGCAAAATTGTTCTTGTTTTCCTTCTTTCCTCGGATAAAAAAAAAAAGAAAAAAAATGCGCAAAAGTAAAGGTTACAATCGGCCCATCAACAACCTGCATGTAACTAAACTGTCGTGTCTCATGGCTTTTTGCCACTCCAGCTGTCAATCAAAGCCAGAGGTTGTCAAGGTAATGAATGAATGACGGTTGGTGATGATGTTCGAGAAGGACGAATCTTTTAAGTCCGGTTTTTTTATCCCGCAAGTCCGCGCGTCTCCTTTAATGCGTCCAGATCGCTATCTTGTTTTATTATCGCCGAAAAAAGAATGGAAAAAGCCGTAGAAATGAAGAGACCGAGACTCGGATCTTTCCTTTCTTTCCCCCCCCGGTAGGTGTTTCGTCTATCTGGCGAAGCTGAGATGAGTGAGTGTCAGCGAGTGTTGGCAGGTTGGCTGCTGGCTTGCTTATAGAAACGGAGTCAGTACGCAGCGCGGAGCGGTGGGCGAATGAAATGACGGATCCCGGAAGTCGTGGTGGCCATAGCCAGTCCTGCAGCAGCTCCAGAAAAGAGAGAGGAGAGACCAAATCGTGCGATATGCAGAGAGGCGCGGGGACGGCTTCAACTCCGCGCTGGGGGTAAAAAGGCAAAGCAACGCAGCTCCAACTCCCACCCAGTTCCTTTTCACGGAGAAGAATCCTAAAGAAAAGAGCAGGAAAAGACTAAATGAGGAAGGTTTGCCAGCGCGGATTCTCTGAGTTAAATAACACACAACGCAGGCTGCGTTAAACGTGAAATATTCATATTCAAACTTTTACGCACAGCTGCAGTTAAATAATGGTTCATACTTATAGCCATGGTAGAAGTTTAAAACGTTATTCACATGTATCCTTACCCACAATAAAGTTTAATATACGAATATCACTCTTGCTCTCTGTGTTGTGCTTGTAAACCAGTGTGTCTCATATATGCGTAATACCTCCTAATCTTACAGCTAATTATTGCTCTGGTCTTTTTTTCTTTTTTTTTTAAGCAAATTAAACGAGAGGCAACACCTCTCCAGCCCCAGAATGAAGTGTTCCAAGAAGAAAGAGGATCTTTTGTGGAAAAAGTCATTTTGTATGTTTCTTTCGTCCAATCCCTGTTCTTGATAGGAATCCATGCCTTACCTCAGAGCAGTCAATTATCAAAGCTCCCCAAGATCGTCAATCATGTGAGGGAGATTGAAGTTTGGAGGAGGAGCAACGCTCCGGCCATTGATTGCAGTGATGCCGTTTTTAGAGTCTGGGCACTTTTACGCACAAAACAGAAGCAGGCCATTTATCCCTTTTAATATTTAGTTCCATCAATACTAATATGGCATCGTGGCTGCATTGACAGTTTCTTGCATAAAGGCTCCATTTGCAGCTCCGTGACATTTTTGATGGTGGAAATTAATTATTCACAGGTTAGGATTAAGGAAGACACATCACGCTCTGGGAGATGGGCTGCGGCTACCGTTGGAGGGTCAATAAACTCTCGCAAAATACCCAGCAGAGTTGCTCAGGGTCGATTACAGAAATAGCAGTGTGTCTTTTTTTTTTTTTTTTTCAAGGAAAAAGGTTTAATAAATGAAATCGTGACAACAGTTATGTTTGTTGGCATAAAGGGGGGGTGGGAAGTGCAGGACTGCAGGGTTTGACAAACGGCTGTGTGGACATTTCAGCGCGCAATACCCCGGGAAGGAGCTGCAGAGCGGTGCGCAGAGAGCCAAGGCATTCACCGCGTCTCCAACTCTCTGCCACTCTGTAAACACAGCCAGCTCGGCAGACCCTCCTCCACTGCAGAATGGCATTTTCATAAGCTAAATATCGTTCTCATTGATTTGTTCACTAACGCTTGACTTTTTTTTTTTTCTTCCTGCATCCTCCATGTCTGGACAAGCCTGGTAAGTAGCAGAGACCTTCCAGTGTATCTCCCGCTTTGTTGGGGACGCGTGTCCTTCCAAGGTGCAGCAAAGGGAAAGTTTGAAAACGGAACTAGAAAATCATGCAAATTGTATTTTCCGTACAGTCTTTCCTGCTTTTACGCGCGTGTCGTATTTTCCAAATATCAAAGAGCTCGAGTTTTTTTTTTTTATATTGATTTTATATCTCGCAACTTTATCGGCATTTATTTCACATTTATTGTGGAAATATGTGATTTGCCCCCGAGGTGAGTGATGCAAACACCCGAAGAGCGTGCGAAAATAGCAGAGGCTAATTACGCGTGTCCAATAGAGCTCCACAGAAACAGATCCTTCCCTATAAAACTTCCAGCAACAACTTCTAACGACGTGAGATTTTTAACTCCCTCTTTGTGAACTACTTGGGTAATTAATGAAGCTATAAACACAAGACAACGCCATAAACAATATTTAGGTTGTGAAATAGGTTTAATTCTTTTCATAACATAATCTGATGAGATATTACACACGTCGACGTGTTATTTTCTAATTATATTTTAATTTTTATTCACTTGCTAGTTGAGTAAAAATCTTTTTTCTCATTAAAAAGATAAATTCTTGCGCAATGTTAATCTTCTCCTGCTGGTAACCTCTCAGCCATTTCCAGGAGGATTCCTATCTCGGACAATTACCCATTTTTAATGGTTTCATATTTTTACATGCATGTGACTTTCACGTTTCGAGCCTTTTCAGGTGCACGCGCACACAGCTCTGACGAGCACGAAAAAATAATCAGAGGATGGAATTATCAGGCGGTAAAATTTCATCCGGTGGTGTCAAATTGAGGTCAGTTTAGGGTTAAAGCTCTCGGTGTCCGTGTGGGACATGGCCAGCTGCGTTTGGATTCATTAGGGGAGGGGGGGGGGGGGGGGGGGTCCATTTCAAGGAAAACACTACTGAGACAATAACCAGACTAAAGATCCACTGCATGTCGCATCCTAGGAGGCGCACCAGGACCGCCTGCATGCGACCGAGCACCAGCACTGAACTCCCACTCCTCTGTTTACCCGCTGCAGGATTTGCGATCCTCTCTCCCTCTCTTGCCTTGCAGGGCTCGGTTTTTCACACACACACACACACACACACAAGCCTGTTGCTAAATATGGAGAGAAATGCATTGTTGATTTAATTCCCTCAAAAAGATTACTGATATGAAACGGGCTTCAAATCCTCTTAGTGACCTTAAACACTCCTGGAGAAACAAATGGCGCTCAACCGCAGGAACAAATAAAATCGCCCTAATCTTGTTTGTAACTTTGTTCTTCTTTGGCCCTCTTCAGTGTTTGAGATTATGTAAATCAGCTCAGCTAATGTATACAGGGGCCGAGATAAGACTGGATCATAGAGTGCCATATTGGAGTGGCTCAGGAAGAAAAGAGCCTGCAACCGATTCAATGAAAAATAAAGAATAGTTTCGCGATTTATTATCACACACACGTATTACATTTATATTATTCACTAAATAAATGTCATGCAGTTGTGCGTCGTCGCCTGCTCCCCAACTGTGAAAAGGCAACGGATAAAATGTATTAATCATTTCAACATATTGCATTTCGATTGACCTATTTGTCATTAAAATAGGTTTTAAATACATTTTCTTTTTGACTATTTCATAATAATTTAGCCTCTGGTGCAGAAAGCCGTTTCTTGCTTCAGTCGTCCACATCTGAACTCTTTTTGACCCCCCCCCCCCCCCCCCCCCCGGACTGAAATGTGACTATAGGGTTTCAGAAAGTGGAGTGAGCAACTCAAATACTTGTAAAAGTTTCGCGACTAACTGTAAATTCTTCAGCTCCAAAGCCTCATTTTCCCCTCCACCGACTCTCAGAGTCTGGTGTCAGAGGGTGAGCAGAGGGAGGAGGGAGGCAGAGTGAGAGGAGGCCAGCGCCGAATGAAACAGTGGCTTTTCGCTTCATGCGCTCAGGAGAAAATAAGCTGCCGTGTAGCGACACCTGGCGGCCGCAGCGGGATCGGGGCCGCCGAGAGCTTGGCAACAAATAAGAGAAGGCCCATAAAATAAAAGAGAGAATTAATTACTCAATTTAGGCAAAATATTTAAAAACATCTCATCAAAATTACGTTTTGAAAAAACGCAACATATCTTATTATAATTGTTAACTTCCAACAGCATAGTAAGGCGCATGCAAAATATGAATATCATAAGTCTGATTTTAAGTGAGCTCATTCGGGTTTCCCAGTCATTTGTTGATCATTCTAATTTATTTGCTTGTGATTTGATCATGAATTCATTTTGTATTTGCATCCTTTACATCAGACCGTATTACAAGATTCTGACTTTTGTCCTAAGAGCTAAAAATATTTTCTTAGTAAATTATGTATTTTCTTTCATTCTAAGTTTTCAAGAGTTTGTGCATTTATCTAAAAAAAAAGAAAAATTCAAATGAAAACAAAGCTAGCCTTCACAAAAGTCCAAGTCATTTAGATAAAATTGTTTTTGTTTTCATCTTACCCAAAACATTATTATTTTTATATGCTGTATTAATTTGGAACGGATTTTATTATCAGTTTTAATTTTATTGCCTTTAAAAAAAGGAAAATATACAAGCAGTAAATGTTAAATTATCACTCAAGTATTTAAAAAAAACATAAACGGAAAAATGATTGTATCACGCGTAAAAGAAAATCTGCCCCCCCCCTCGTTGGACCTCTCACTCTGCCATGTCTTCAGCCGACTTGCAGAGCCTCAGCTCCGCTCGGCTGTGTCACAGTTGGCCGCGGGTCACCGTCCAGATTAGTGCGCGTCCTTAACGCCTGTGCGGCTCCACAAATGCTGATTTAATGAGCTTGCGTTGGGTGTTTGTCCCAGAATACCTGGTGTGCATGTGTCAGGCTGTAATCTATGTTTCCCTTTAACACGTGACTTTAGGGACAGCTTTATACCTCTGGAAGACTCTTCTGCAGATTTTTACTATGATTTCGTTCGTCTTTTATTTCTGGTATTGAACTGGTCGAAGCCTATAAGGCCCGTATCCAGCCATATTACCACATGTAATTGAGAGAAGTTTAAATGGAGGCCGGGAAACCGAGGAGTTAATAGCGGTGACCCTCTCGCTGTGCCTCTGTCGCTCATCATTTATCAGGCTTAAGGGGCTTAAACAGGCAGCACAGACCCACCTTTTATTACATATCAAACCCTCTCTCCCTTATCTACATTATAGGAAATACATGCATCGTTGCCTGTTATGCGGATTTGGAAATAGAAACATGTCCAATAAAGTCGCCCTCCTCCGCTGATCAGAGGAAATATGGCTTTAGGCAGTGCAGACACAAGCCCGCCGCTTTAAGCCTTTATTAAATTGTCTTAATTCCTCTCTCCGCGTTGAAATGAATTTTAATTCCACTCTTTTGCTGTTTGTCCAGCGTGGAAGCGGGGGGGAATGCGAGAGGATATGTTCACGGTTCCAATGCGATTATAAAGTAAAACACGCGGCCTCGAAGCGCAACTTGTCAAGGTTCGAAATAACTCCACGGAGCGTTGAGACGCGAAAGAATTGCGGTTATTAAACAAAAGTAGTAAAGAAAATAGATTTGCATACTTTGCATCAGGAAAACTACTTGCAGTAATGGAAGCTGCAGTCACTTAAAATTAAGTTACCGTGGGAAACAGAAAATCAAAAGTTGGGAATTCATTTTAATTTACAGCTATGCTGTTTAGGATGATCAGTAAATGCAACTAGTAATTTAAAAAATAAAATGTTGTGATTAAAATAAAATACATTTCATTGCTAAACTCCAGTTGTATTTCGTATTTTGGACAGGAGAAAGAAATGCTGGCACGATGTTTCAGATGAACTTGAAGGCCGAGCCTAAGTTGTCTGCCGGTTTCCTCCAAGGAGAGCTCAGTAAGTCAGCCTGAACGCAGCTGCATGCGCTTGGAGTGATGGGTTTTGATATTCCAGTCACACAACAGAGTAAACACTGCTCTCCTCTTCAATAAACATCACTCGGTTCCATATCCTCCATTTGAAGCACTGAGCTAACCCAGGTCTGTAATAACATTTTCTTAAATTTGTAAATTAAAGTTTACTCCCCCATCTTTCCTCCTGTGTGTATGTAATGTCAATTTTGTCGCAAATTCTTTGTTCTCTGAAAATGTTTGTATGTGCTTAAAACATAATTAAAACAAATTTTGAACATATCTATTTTTCTCTCCTTTTTTCCTGCAAAATGTGATGTTTTTTTCTGCATCAGCACACATGTAACACACACACACACAAACCTATTAATCTAAATGATAACCCACTTGCTGTCAGGGTTTCTTCCCTCTCCACTAGCCCTCGTGGTTCCTCCCATCACAGCATGGGACGGTCCCAGCAGAAGAAAAAAAAACTAAAAACACTGCTGGACCTTTAAAGAACGCACACGACATGCTTAAAACAACACAGTCTTACCCGTGACTCCACTTATAGTAGAAAACAATGCAGGTAAATAAATGCAGATGGTTTGTTTGTGTTTGTCCCCTTGCTATTTTTTTCTACCCCTTGTTTATGTATTCCCATTTCTCTCCCCCCCCCCTCTCTCCTCACTCTCCCACCACCAACAACCTTCTTCACTCGCTCCTTTCCTTTCCTTCCTCACTCAACTCTGGTTCTGCAGGAGTTCACATGATCAAGCGTGGAACCCAGATAATTACCTGGCATTGTCAAATAAAGCGACCACTGATTCAAATGAGGAGTGAAATATCAAAGACCGCCGTTGCTTTTGCAGCCACTATTCATCCACGCAGGAGACGGAGAGGAGATCTGAAAGCTCGGGGACCTGCAGGGAGGCAACAACAACGCTGAGCCTTCCATTCTTACATAAATGTCACCAATGGAAGCAACAGAACCAAACATTCCCGGGTTCACTCGGAGCAGCGTTTTTATTTGTATCGCATATTCTTCTTGTCCATTAATAGCTTGTGCTATCTCTCTACGTCTGCAAGAGCAACTTTAAAAAGAAGGATTTTGCTATATTCAAGGGCCTTGCTGATGTGGTTTTTTTTTTTTGAGTCACAAAAGGTCAAAGGTTGAAAATTCACAAATGTGAATGCACCTGAAGCCGTCACAGGCGGAGCAGTCACGCAGCATCTCCTGTTATAGAGCAATTATTCCATGTTGTCAGATGAGATACAAAGAAGGGAATAAAAAGAATCACTGAGAATAGACCTCTTTTTTTTCTTTTCTTTTTTTCATTATTGTATGGCAGTGCATGCAAAGGTTCATAGTCCTCAGCTTTAATTACTGGTCGCTCAGATAAACGCAGCAATAATTCATAATACACACAGTTTGCATTTCATTTTCCACCTGCTGAAAGATGCAAAGGCTCAAATGAACTTTTGCTGCTTCTGCAACATATAATCTAATATGCTGTGTAACTTCTCCTGCCACATAATGACACCTTGATTCGAGCGGGGCTGACAACAAGACCTCTGACACTTTGACACAGTAAGTGGAAGGTGATCCCAATGAACAATGTCATCGCTCTGGAAACAACCCCGTACGAAAAAGCTAATTTTTCCTCCCCTCACGTTCGAACTAGACAAGCGGCGTCCTGGGATTTCAAGCCAGCACAGATAGAGTACCTGTAATTTGACTTGCCACATCTAAATGGAAGCTGAATAGGTTACATTGTGAAACAACAAATAAAATGCTTGCAACGCTTTAGCGAGTGTTTTTCATGGTTGGAGGCGAAATGGGGTTGGTGACGATGTTTGAGTGTTTAACTCTATAAACACACAGGCTTCCATCCCTCTGGCGTAAGGGAGGCTCCTAGGGACACTTTGCATGTAAATATTCACAGGCTGATGGGATAGGCTATTAATTATTAAGCACAGAGAAGAAGTGTAACACTTTAGCATTTAACACGTGTATCTTATTTTTTATTTACCGCACCAGTGAAGGAGCATTTTGAGGTGAAACAGGACATTTTTCAGGAAATATTCCTCCCGCCGGGCCCTGTAAAAATAAGACGATGACTTTGAAGAAATAGAAAGCCAGAATATATGATTCCTGTTTGACATAAAAGTTTAAATAAGTTAAACCAATCACAGCAGAGTATATATTTTTTTATGCATCAAATGCAGAGGAAGACCTTTGAAAATGTTGTTTCCTATGATACGATGCGGACCTCTG
>NW_027180912.1:0-25000 GCF_040956055.1 Brachionichthys hirsutus | reverse complement strand
TTTGCTGTATTGCAAGAGCAGTAAGTGCTGTTAGTGACATCCAACACCAAGGGTCTGAATGGGGAAAGGGAGCAGGGCTAGCTACTTAATGCTAGGTGAAGGGAAGAAGGAAATGGGAATTAGTCCTGATGAGGACAGGGAGGAGGTGATGCAGCTACTTGCTGAGGCTCTAGAGTGTAGTGATGAGTCATGGTAGACTAAATTAGTGTGTGGTCCTTTTTCTTTTGCTGTAACGGAAATTACGAAGTCTCATAATGAGATCCGCAAAGATCATGACACATTATTATGACTTCAACATCAAATAAACTTCTCGTCAAGCATGCAATCTCAAAGAGATTATTTGAAACACTGGGTTGATCGAGAAATTAGATTTTTTTAAATATATATTATATTTAGAATAAGCTCTTCCATACTGTTCCAAATGTTGTGATATATAATATCAAGGGTGAAATAAAGGAAATACATTTCTACATGAGGTTTTGCCAACTTTCTTGGGCAAAACCTCAGCCTGAGAGGCGCAACCACAGACCTTGAGAATAGATTTAATCAGCCAAACCTGTTTCTGCCTCCATCTGGTTTCCACCCTTCCCTTCCCTTTCTCACTCTTTCACTCAATGCATCTCATCCTAACCGCTATTCATCTCTTCTCCCATTTCATCTTTTTTCTTCCTCCCATGCTCACCCGCTCCTTTTTACCAAAATTATTACATTACACATCCAGGGAACATCCATTAGCTCGGAAAACAGGTTCTTTTTTCTCCTTCATCTTCTTTTCCTCTCTTGCTCTTCTTCCAAGAATTGGATTGGCCAGGGCAATGTTACTCCAGATTATACAGTTGTTAAAGTTCATTTTAAACCAACAAAGGGACATCAAAAGTGGTGAACCCTGCACGGAGGAGAGGAGGAGGTGTTGATGGAGTTTCTGGGCAGGTGCGAAATGGAGAAGGGCTGTGTGAAAGAAAAAAAAACAACCTGATCAGATGGAAAGGGGAGATTAGAGAGGGAATTATTAATGGGGCCAGGGCCCTTTGGAGCAGGAGATTTGTTTGGAGGAGGATGCAAAACTGCATGCACGATAATTGAGAGGTGGAAAAATGATTTTCTCTCCTTAAGCACAATGTGAAATTGAAAGATTTGAAAGTCCAGACATAATGTATCATCAGGATATAATAGGATAGGATAGGAGTTTGGAAATGTAAGTGAGAGTAGCAGCAGAACAGACCTGCTTCTGACAATTTAAAGTTAGTGATTCTTTCTTATCACCCTCTGTTTTCTGGAATACAATTTATCTACACCTCTTACCATCTTACAGCGTCAACTGCGATATGTCCTCTTTTTCCACAGGTGTCTTCAGAATTAGATGTAGACAAATTTGTTATTGTATACATTAGCTTTGAAGTAAATTGAATAAACTAAATTGAATGGTAAAAATTACATTATATTACATTATTTAACATTGACTAACTCTCTATATTTTTTAAATTGATATATATATATATATATATTTCTTCATTTCTTTATTGATATATATGCATATTTTATTAATATAAATTAATTTTTATTTATTTTATTGATAATATATATTTATTAACAATTAATTATAATAATATATCCGAATTATCAACATTCTAATTACATTTAGACGTCACTTCCGCTCACTGACAGAGTTAGCGGAAGTGAGCGGAATATAGGTCAAAGGTGCAACAATGGAGCAAAACATTGAGCGCGTGAGCGGAAGCGAGCGGAATGTAGGTCAACAATGCAACAAAGTAACAAACCTTTGACCTAGTTAGCGTCCGATGACGTGTACAGATTTACGCGAAAACGTGGTGACGTATCACAACAACCGGAATTGGCGTCAGAGACGCTTTGCTTCTCATCTGTTTATGAGTTACGGAATATTTCTTAGTATTAAAATGTCTCCTGTTAATTAAAGTATATATACAAACTATGTCGACGCTGCTGCAGATTATTTCTGGGGGGAATGGGCTATATTGATTGTAACATGGAATCGAGAGTAGGTAAATAAATAGCGTTACTGTTAGCTTGGCTACAGTTAGCATTGCTAATAATTTTGTGAAAAGAAGAAAATACAAGTTTTAAACAGGCAACTAATTAAATGTAAACTCCTGCTGAAAACGTATGCACACTATTATATACTTATTATGTCATGGCAATTGTCTCAATTTGCGTCACTTGCTCTCTAGTTGCAGTTACGTTAGCTTGTTCATAAGATTGGGTGATTATGGAGGTTTGAGTAATCATATTACTAGAACATTTCAAGCCTTATTTAAACGAATAACATTACAACATTTAATTTCAGTCCACTACTGAAAAGGTCTTTATTTTATGAAAATATTAGAATTAAAATATGTAGTCTGAGAAGCTGTGTGCGTCATATACTTGCATGATAAACACGAGCTTTGGAATTGATGTAAACTTTAAATGTTCACTAAACATTTGTTCTTTTAGGGAGCATATCACATGGACTGAGGTGCAGCCCTAATATGAGACAGCAGATGTGGAAAAGGAGCTGTAAGTATTAAAATGTTGAAGAAGTAAAATTAGAAAAGAGTCAAGTAAATACTGATCATTTTTAAAAGGGCTCTGTCTTCTGTCCTAGCTCCTCCAGCAAGTTGGCGCAGTCCATCATTAAATACCATATGATGCCTCATTACAAAAAGGTTAGTTTTTTAATTGCATAATAATAGTACAAATGCTTATCAGCTATCTAAATGACACCACTAAAAATCATTGCCGCCTCAGACTTTCCAATTTGAACTAACCACTTTGCACCAGTGATTGACAGCTCATCTTTTTTAATGGTAAAAGCCATGCTAATTTCTGATTATTTTGCTGTAAAATGTACTACCTACCTCGCAATTTTCCTGTTATCTAACCAAAATCACTTGAAGACATGAAACAAATAACAGTAGGGTTTACAATTTCCCATGAATCTATGATCATGATCATGATCTATGATCATCTATGGAGATGGGATTTCGGCGTTTAAAGGGACTCTTTCATTGTTCTTTCATTCCAGCGGCCTTTGAATAGTACAATCTCTTTCTTCAAAATCATTTTAATTAAATACTAAAATATAATGGTCCATTAGATAAAACAAAATTACACTAAACTGATAGATGAAATGCCCGGATAACTTTTACTGTGCAGGATATACCAGAAACAGACTGGGGGAAAATAAAATAAAAATAAAAATAATTCCATTGCCTCTTTCTGAAATATATGATGCATTTTGTTTTTTATTCTATATTTTTTCCAGGAGCAAGCAGGTCACCGCAACGGGAGCTGAGTGATTGATGCCCTGGTGTCTCGCTGATTGACTTCATGGTTGTGTACTCTGGAAGAAAGGATGAGGCATAGATGAGGTTCGCCATGCTGGGGCAATCACCACAACCCAGGACATACTTCATTTTGAGGCCCATCTCCCCACGGATCCATCCACCCACACACCTTGCAGGTTGAACGGGCTAAAGGCAGAGTGGGTCTCAGCATAAACTGTGACACACACCCCCTCCCCCCTCCATGTGAGCACACTTGTTTGGCTTCAGTGTTTGATGGGGAATTAGGGGTCAGTTGGACTTGAACCATCGTCTCCCACGAGGTCAACGTGACTATAATATGACTGACATGGAAGGGCTGCAGACTGGGGAGCTACCTGATGTGTCTGTCTGTCATTAAAGTTTCTATGTGGATTAAAAAATAAAGATTGTTTGGATAAATATTACTCTAACAAACTGGATTTTCTGGATTTTCTTGGTTTACCTCATGGTCTTTGGGGATTACTTGCCTTAAAATGCATATGTACCTTAAAATTGTCTAATGTAGTATATTTTGAGAGGTTTTCTTTGGAAAAAATGTGCTAAGGCTGCTTTTTACACACAAAGTGGCCCATGCACAGGCATAGCGCTGTGTTTATATTGGGGTTTCTCATGATGAGAAACAGATGGAGTGTGTCAAAGATAAAAGGGAAGGAAGTATGAAGTATGACTAAGGTTATAATGATGAGGAGCCAAGACCCAGGAAACCAAATGCACATTTATCTTTCTCTCCCTCCCTTTCTGTTTTGCATTTGCTGAATATTTTGACAGGCCGGTCTCAAGATCTTTGCTTATTTATCCTCTGATCAGATTCTAAACAAATCACTGCAGACGAATAACCACCATCTTGCAGTTACTGGCCTATTAAGGAACAGAAAAATGCTCCAGCAAGGGAAGTCTTAAGTGACCGAGCACGGGTTGGTGAAGCCAATCTAATATCAAGCGCATTGCTCAGTTCTTCAGCTCGTATTGATCCACCATAATATATGTTTAGCTGATCCTGTTCTGAACTCCTTTCAGTAAACAGGCCCCAGTCAATGCTGTCACATCATGTTTGACCAACACCTCCATGCCTCGCCAACAAATGACCGCTGCACTGATTCGCCGCGCATGACAAATGAAGCGATTTGGAGTAAGATATGAGCTGAAAATCAGCAAACAGCTACTTAAAACCTCTTGGCATTAAACAGCAGAGTTTGTGCGGCGGTGGTGCCGATGCTAACGGGCAACAGAGTCCCAAACTGTCATGTAGCTGTGTCGTTTGTGTCCTCTCCGAGAGCCAGCCTCCCCATGTGCACCTGCTGCTGGTGGGGTTCATTATGGATTTCTCTAATGGCTTTTAGATTTTTAATAGCAGGGTTTTGCATGGAGCGGATAATGAATAACTAGATGTCATCCCTGTGCTTAATGAGAGCGCCCACTGTTTTTCCAAGACACGAGGAAGAGATAAGCATGGCAGGCAGCCCCTGGAATCTGTCTTAATTTATTAGTTTGTACGTATTTGTTTGTGTGATGGGTTATTTGTGCGACTGTCTCAGTTTTGGGGAAAACACGGAACTTATCCATGAGTGTGTGGCACTTTTTGTACAGTCATTCTGTCACTTTCTACGTCTGTCATTTCGCTCAGACAGAAAAAAAGAAATAGCAAAGAAACAACTCTGATCAATATGACCTTTAAAAACATGTTGGCATAATCAATCACTCGGTCGCGTCTTTTAAAATTCTGTATTTCAGCAGTGGGTGACATCCTGGATTAACATTACTACCATTCATTCACAAACTTGTGCACCTCTGTTTCATGGGGGGCATTACTATTTGATCCGTTTGATGAAAAATACAAAGCTGAGTGAGGATTCTGCTCATCAGGCACTTTTTCTGATGAATCACCGTTATGTTCGTGGTGTTGTCTCATCATAGATGGAGCCGGTTCGATATTTTCCCTCCGTCTCCTCCGGGGCAATAGGCAGCTGTCTGTTCTCACAAATTGACTGCAGGTGCTGATGTAATGAAGGCGTGGTAGGGATGGCTTCTGTGGAGAGCGAGAGCAGAAATGCGCTCAAGCAAAAATCACTTGCAGAAATGATAGTGTGCATATAGCTCAGATGAATAGCGTATAATGGAGACATAAAACAAAGGGGCTTTTAGCCCTTTCTTGAGGAATGTCATTGAGGTGAATGCAAAGTAACTCTCTATTGATTCCTCTTATTGAATCTGCACCTATCACAGCAGAGACGTAAAGGGATGAAGAGACATACATAGGGATGTTCACGTTTTGTGATATTTGTTAGGATGCTGCTGATGCTTTGCACAGCTTTTGTACATAAAAGCTGTCATGGTGCAGTGAAAAAATTCAACTGAATGCACTTTCAAGATAGGAAATACTGCACCTTCATGGAATTCAAACTATTGCTCCATTACTTGCTTTCAAGGTGAAACGCCCACTCCTGCATAATGCATCGCCTTTCACCCTGGTTTGGCAACAACTACCCCCCCCAGTAAACATCAGCCCCATACTATTCTAATGTACTGCAATGAACGAGAAAAAGGCTTCTTCTGTGAGACGGACCCTCGCATTAACAAATGTGCAACATGCAGTGAAATGAGCATGTTGTCTTCTGTGCAGCATGTTCACTTTGTCACAAGACTTTTGAAATCAATCAGGCCACATGAGTTATTCACATTCCAACATCGAAAAGGCATTACTCGTCTAAGGCTTTTAATTTCTAATCCATCTGTCAACCCAGTTGAAATATGGAATCTCATTACTTTGAGCAAGTGGGTGGGGGGGGGAGACAACATAAATCATTTTATTTTCATCTTACCCTGACAGAGTCTGTTTAGAACTAGACCAGAAAGAACAGAAAGAAATGCCTGACAAAGCGGGAGTCGGAGAGTCACACTGAAGGTGACGCCTGAAGGTACGGAGACGGGGGTGCAGAAATGCAAGCTAAGATTACATAAGAATTACCAGACGAACGGGAAAAATCAAATTATTTTGATAATTTAACTGATGCAAATCAAGCTTCCTTAATGAAGCACTAGCCTATTGTGATTCGGGTACTAGCCTTTTTGACCCAAGTTCACATTGTTAGTGATAGACTAGATTAGACTAGAACCACATTGTTCAACTAACTTCTGTCATAAATAAATGAATCTGAATACATTGATGGTTGCAGCAGAGCTAGAACTGTACACTTGAAGATAGACTGAAGATGAGACATTTTCTGTTAATTATTCATGTCACCCTCTGAGGGATTGAGACACAATTTTAGTGAGGTGGCCCTTTAAATCCCGCACCATAGTCTGCAACAGACGCTCTAAATTATTAATTTGCCAGGATAATTCAAATATGCTAGATAGAGAATTGCCTTTGAAAAGTAATGCACAACACATATCAGCCATCATAAGTTCTTATACAACAGTTACTTTGTGAAGTTGAATTATTAGGACCCGTCAGGTTCTTGTGAAGAATCAAATACCTAATCGGTCTAGAACGAAGGTAACATTACAAGAGACGACCATTTTGAAAATGTCAATCTCAAGTCAACCCATTCCTTCATTTTTACGCTCTCTTCAGGTTCCCACCTTCATCCTCCCTCTTCCTCGAATGGAGAACTCTGCCGTGGTCCTGTGGAGAAAAAAAAAGATAGGCTTATTACACAAATGACTGTCAATGCGGTTAACATTTATAGGCTTTGTGAACATAAATGTGCGAAAACACTCTGCATACATGCATGTTGAGGCTGATAAAACAAAATGCCACGCTGCACATACAATACACACGCCACCCTGCTATTATTGCCAGTGATAGAGGATGTAATAAGTGCCACTATATCAGCTGCTCTGTGAACCCAGCAGTGGATGCACTGCAGTCGCTGTGGCTGGACAGACAATACTGCTGACTAATGTCTCTCTCTGTGGGCCTGTCTGGTGCCAGAGCTGATGTAACTCTGCCAGGAAGCGGTCTGTTAACAGATATTTGTGTTGCGGTGACTGCCAGCCAACACTGAGTCACTCGATTTGTCAATGAGCTCTTTTTGATTTTCTTTTCTTTTTTTATGAAAGATATTGTAATGTGAATTCCTACCGGCTATTACAGATATACTGGGTGAAAATACAGAGAATATCCACAAAGGAACTAATAAATGACATTGCTGATACAAACGAGAATGCAGTAAAGCAGCACAATAAAAAAAAGTGATTTGTTGATGACAGTATATATATATTTACAGTATTTATACAGATCGTTGCACAAATGCTGTTTGAGATCCAGATATGTCTTCTAAGTTGAATTTACTTGAATGTGCTTTGTTTCAATATATAACACAATCACCACGCAGACAGATGAAGTCCACCTTCCACAGGGCACATGCCCAGAGAGAGCAATTTGACGGAATTAATTTATACAGTTTTTCTAATTACTCATAATTGGTTAAAATGATATTGTTTTAATCAAGGGCAGCATAATTTACAATAAATGTGAAAAGATAATTAGGATTTAATAATAATAATAATGTATTAAAATTAACCAATTGAAAACATTTACAACATTTCCACAGGGTCAGAATCAGATGCCTTGCATGAACGGTTTTGCCAGATTCAACACAACTGCTACACAGATGCTTAAAAAAAATTAAGTCACTGATTTTGTGGACAGAATGATCATATGTGTATGAACTTATTTACTGGCATTCAATTATGATTTGCATCAGATACGGACATCAGTTTAAATGGGTTGTTAATTGGACTATAATCAGAACAGCTTGAATACATGTAAAGGTGGCCACACTCATGCTGTGATAAAATCTTGGTCAGATATTTACCTAAATACATTTCTTTCCTCTGACCAATCAAAAGCTACAAGCAGCATATGCACACAAGCATTCCCTGAGCAGGTCTTTCGTGATAGCTATGGAGAGCATTTTTAAATCCCTGAAATATTTGCTATGATGCCATTTCCCAGGTGACTTTGTCAGTAATTATTTAAATGGGGTCCATGTGTCACACTGTACATTTAAAACAGCTAAAGATACCTTTATAGCTTTATGATAACCAATAGACATTTTGAAGAATATGATCATTAAATTTAATGACGATAACCATCATTGATAAGTACACATATTCATCATTCCCACAGGGTGAAACGGATCTTCTGTAATCTTTCGTCCTGCAATTTCCTTCTTGTGTCATCACCAGGTCAAAATTTTAATCTGCACACAACTGACATTCCCTAATCTTCTGCATTTTATTTTGTTTTATTATTATTAAAATAATTACCGTAACAGATGTTAGAATTGATTAAAGTCTTACACCTACTTAAGATTCAGCGTGTTTCCAGCTACTGTTACTAGAATATCAGAATATTGCTCACAGTCTCACAGTCTTCTCATCATTCCAGACTACCAGTTCAAGCACCATAATGAACCTTCTCAAACTTCCATTCCCTGTTCGATTCATTTCATTTTAACACAAAGACTGTGTTCCACCTTCCTTCCATCCTGCAGTATTTTGCTTAACAATGATGACCCTCTCTGACCCTGACACAACCTCACTGTCTCTCTGTGAGCCGCTAATGGCCGGCAGGCCTCGTCTCTCTGCTGACCCCTTGCCCACATCGAATTGAATTATGGCACCTGAGCAATGGCCTAATGCAGCGGGTCCTGACACAAAGACATCAGTCCAGGCAGACTAATGATGCAGACATTGGTAAATGACAGACAGTCTGTGTGTGTGTGTGTGTGAGAGAGAGAGAGCGCGCGCGAGAGAGAGAGAGGGCTGGCTTGATTGGCTCATCATTGTGTTGTGAAGACAAGCAGAAAGTCTTTAGAGTTCATTTCTTCAGGGTGACAGGTGTTTCTGCCCGACTACACTGCAAGCATGGATCGATTGATTGATTATGGACTTGATATACGACCTGATTGCAAATCTAGCTGATACCGAGTACTGCTGATGACTACCTGAAGCAACAGCCATCTGTAGTAAAGGCTCAGCCTGTCCATTATTCCCCTTTTGTTTGCACTACACAGAGAAAAGCCTTTGAAGGTCAGTTTTGATGTTTTTGATTTGAAATGAAATACATTTTGCCTCATGCTTTCAGATTGCAAATAATGCTTGTCTTTGTGTTTATTGGCTCCCATCCCTTTTTCCAAGTCACAGGCCATTACAGATCCCATGTGGGGTCGGAATGCATGCACCACATGCGTTTTCTCTGGGCTCCGGACACATTCTACCTCCTCTTCTCACTCCTCTTTCCTCCTTCTCATCCACTTCTTCCCTCTTCCCATGAGCCCCTTTTTTCCCTGGCTTGAGGCAGAAGATGTGTGATGACAGAGGTGTCAGCACAGGTCACAATGATCCTCTCCTACCGTTCTGTTCCCACTGGCCCATTCGCAGTCGCCATCAATCCACTCTCTGTGCTCTCAGGATCCACATTCCTGCCCATCAAGAGCTTTCCCTGTCCAGTCCCGCAGGGGTCTAGTTACATTGGATTATAGTCAGAGAAAAGTCTCTGTGAATGTTTCTTGAATGCTTCATCTCTTTTTCCAGTGTGTTTCTCTTTCTGTCCCCCCCATTGCCTGCCCTTCTTCCCCCGTATCTTTATATTCTGAGTCAGGTTAAATCTTGTCTAACATCATGTCTAACGTTTCCCATACCATATATTCGAGTTATTGCATTATTGCATATGTTGTTGGATTATTGTTGGAGATCGCCAACTTTTTACCGATTACATGTGGTTTTAAACTTAACTAAACTAAACTAAAAGGCTTCTTTATTTGATTTCATTCTTTTACTTTTTACACTACAAATAGAAATTGCAAAGCAGTCGTCCAAAAGTATAGTTAGACACTATGTCATGCATGAAGATGGATCAAAGAATCCCACATGTGCCAAAGTTGCACAGCACAGTAAAATATTTAACTTTACCCAGGGGGGTATGAGGGCTGAAATGAAATGTACTGCTGTGAGAAAGCGAAGACAAAGGTTAGTACTGACCAGTGAGGAGCAGAATAAAGGAACAGGCTCTCTCCATGCACTGGCATGCAAGAGGAAGAGTGTACAACCGAATCCCCCAATATCAATCACTCTGTCAAAACAGAAGACAGAGTGAATTGTCAAAAAAAAAGTGAGATCCTACAGATAAAACATAAAATATATCAAATGAATACAAAAGCAGGAAGGAAACTAAGAAGTTACCACAGCCAGCACTCGCTCATTCTCTCGCAATATTGTGACAGCAACAAACCCAGTTAGCCAGGATGGCTGCTGATCTAAAGCTGAAGGTGCAGGCCAGGTGTGCAGCGCTTCGAACATTACTTTGATTACAGTGATTGAGCTAATATCAGAGTTATGGCTTTAGCTTGTCATCTCCATACTAACTTCTTGTATTTTGGAACGCTGTTGCTGATTTGTCTTGCATTAATCTTAGGTATGGACACTGATATATTTTCAGCCTAACTATATTTTTTCAAAATCGGTGAATTTGAAACTCTTATTTCCAGAAAGAAGCAGTCCACCTGTTTCATTCATAATGCTAGTCAACACGTCTACGGCTGTCCAAAAGTTTTATTTAACTCCCATTTCTTTCCTTCTCCAATCTTTTCCAATATTACAGTTTTGCACCGCATCCCCTCGCTCCGGGCGATATTAACGACAGTCTGACAGAAGGTATTAAACAAGAAAGCTCAAATCAGATTTTTCCCTTCCCATGAGTGCTCACTTTGCTGAAGTTCTCATTACCTGTGGGAGACAAGGGTTGGTGAAGTCTCATTTTAGCAAGATTTGAGACAGATCTTATATCTTTATATTCAATGTTTCCATTGAAATCTCCTCCACACCTTCCTCTCTCAGTTATAAAGTAAACCCCACCAAATGCATTGGATTTTCTCCCTTGGCTAATCTTACATCATCACATCAGGTCTGTTGTATTGATCTCTGTGGAAAGTAGTCCTAAATTGCTCTTCTTTTGTCAATCTGAGGCTTGTTACCAGGCAACAGGATGACCCCCCCCACTCCCAGAACACAACCCCAAAACACACTCACACACAAAGACACACACCCACACGCTCACACTCAATTTCACTGTTGACATAGTGCCAAAATGCAATCTGAGAGTACCTTTCCTCCTTCTAATGTGATGTATGAAATGGTGCTGGTGACAAGTATGTTTCAGCACATGCAAACACCAAATCAATACTGCAGGGCAAAGCCATGTTTTTATTGAAGTTATAAAATTACTCAACTTAAAATCCTTCAGTTTCTTTTCCTTAAAAAGCTAATATTATTTTCATTAATAGCATCCCCTGAAGCAGTGATGTTAAAATGCCCAAATATGCACCTCTACTCATTTGGATTTCACACATTGCTTTGGAGACTTTATGACATTTTGACAAATGATGGAAATAATGTGAGCTTTTTGCTTCGAAACAATGCAGTTCCTGTAATAACATAATTGCTTGAATACCTTGCTTAAGGCCATTTGTTTAAATATTGCTTTGCACATTTGAAGTGCTGACTCTCAAGCAAAATTTCTGAGAGGCAATCTTAGCTCAGAAAAATAGCCTCTGGGTTTTTTATTTACCGGTAATAGATAAATATAATTATTGATATGAGTCATCAAAATAGGCTTCTCTTTGGAACTGACTGAAGTGATTTCTATCAAATGCTAATATTCAGTCTTGGATAGGTGCACACACTGAAGAGGGCAAATGAACACAACATTAGAGAGGGGCTTGGGGGCGGGCTGTCGTGGTGGGTGGGGTGGGGGTTAAATTGGGGACCACCTGCTTCTATCACCGGGACATATTTTGCATTATTGAGCCAAGTCCTTGGGATTGGACACACATGACAACATTCTGGGAGCAGGCTGGATACAAATGTGCATTTTTGGCAAGGAATGTGTCCAATATTTGTATCTCTCTCCGCTACTATCCTATTTATTCCAGACACACAGACAAATGACAATTAGGGTTTGAGATTTAAATGAGAAGAAGACAGGCAGAAAAGGAAATGAAACACCAGTTGCCAAAACAAATTGCTGTAATAACCATATTTAGATTAAAGCTTTGTGCTAGCAATTTTATTGAGGTGGGGAGGAGTAGGAGAAAATAAATGCCTATCTGCAGTGCTCCTGAATTAATGTCTCATTGTGGTTCAGTGTCATCATTTTTTGGTCTCATTTTAGAAAGGCAGAGGATTACACACTCATATATCACATGGTGAGGAATATTTCCACTGTTGATAAATTAAATGGTTTTGTCCCCCCCCCCTCACATATTCAAAATGCCAAACAGAAAAAAAGGAGCTCCCTCCATCACAACATTTCTCTGATGAAATAGATTCCTTTTAGAAATGATTCCAAATGCAACTGTGTCCGTGTGAATCCCGCGTAGAGGCTTGTGTGTGTGCCTACATTGCACGGAGGGTGCAGTGATAGCCTCGGGCTACACTGCTCTGTATGTATCTGATCTAGGCCTAATGATGCTGAAAGCCTGGCAGTTGTGAGGAGAATCTGCAGGGCCACTGAGTGATGGGCATCTCATTTTGCTGCCATGTCCCCGGGGGGGCCACACACATCTGAGGACCCTGCCTGCTGTTTGCACAGTGACTCAGTGGCCCCGTGTTGCCATGCTGCAGAAGGTCATGCCACATATGCTGCGGATGCCATCTGGAAGGTCTGCTTGACTGCCACAACGGCTTCTCATGCAACCCTGAACTGGTGATATAAATGACTGAGAGACGGCCAAAATTCATGTTCTTTGGAAATGAAACCTCCATGTTTTTTTCTCTGTTTTGCTAACATGCAATCATTTATGTATAATCCAGTGTGAAAAATGAAATGATTCCTGATGGCAAGCATCGCCTTTGTCACGTCAAGAGAAACGCTTCCAGTTACTAGAACAGATAAAGATGACTTATCAATTTACATGTGTAATTATGTCAATAAATCTGTGTTCATTGAGGAGATTTCACACACACACACACACACACACACACACACACACACACACGTATTTATATATGGGCACCCCCCCCCCCCCCAATACACTTTTGCCTATATGAACAGCAATTTCTTAGATCTGAAAATAATCATGTTGTGGGATTTATATGGAGAGTGAGTCTCGTGCTACAGGGCCTGTGCGGCTCTATCCCGTACATATAGATCTAATAAAAGAGGCTTTTTCATCAGCGGCTTGAAATGCTTACTCTGCAATCTGGGGCTCTCCTTCTCTGCCTCTCGCTGTGCACATGGACTTCAAAATGCTTGTCTGAAAAGGACAAGATGTACTTTCGCTCTTTGAATTTCTCTGTCTCTGTAATGGGGGGAGCACAGAAGAATGAATGCCTTTGCATATTTTTTTTCTCGAGCTACATTAACCACAGACTCAGAAGAGATGCTCCTTGGCAGATTTCATAAGAGTGGTGTAATAAAAAGGGACCTCTATCCAATAGTAATATTGGATAGACCTCCTTTCTCTTGACTTTGACTCAACTGAAGCTTTGTTTTTGTTTTTGCTGGCAAGTATATAGTTGCCCATCTGAAACTCCATAATGAGCGCACATCTTTCAATAGAAGAGAGGAAGGGAAGAGACATATCAGGAAACTTGAGAGGTATTCATAGTAAGAAGATGACATGTTATTGGATGAGAGAGGAGAGCCGGCCCATCGAAGTGACACCACGTAGGGCGAGTGGTGATGCATTCGCTCCTTCCAGATATGGTGAAAACATCTCGCCATGAACGCTGTGCCAGGAAGCTTTAACACCAGTGCATCGCTCACTCAATTTTTATGTCGATTAACTTATATTACCTCATTGGAAATCAAATTACAGCACTGAAGGTGTTATTTATCAAAATTAGCACACTTTCAGAACAGTAAATTCATAATAGATCCGTTGAAAGCTAGCTCCATGCCTTATTTGTTTTTTGCTCTGCTTTGCCTGCAGCTGGCCAGCGTTCCTGCTTGTCTCTGTGCGGCTACCACAGGGCATATTGGATGTGTGACCCATCGTCTTTAATGGAATGTCGACCACTGGTTCCTAATTACCTTTGGTTTTATGGCCAAACCTGTGCAGTCCCCTGCTCAATTTGTCTCTGTGAAATATGTCCCGGCCTCGAGTTCAAATCGGGGAGAAAACACGGCACATTGATTAATCAAGTTATGCAGGTTCAACCTCTGCTCTCACAGAAGTCAATTCAATGACACCTTCTCACCTGGGGCACATTCCAGATGTGTGAATTTGCTGCCTCTCTTTAATTAATTTCTTTATATCTTTCCTTTCTCTCTCTGTGTGTGTGTATCCTTCCTCTTTGTCTTCACTTGAAGGTATGTGAAGCATCTCTTCTTTTAACCTGTATAACAGCTAACGGCTAATTAACCATTTGTCGGGCCCTCTTGGTTAGGTTTCAGCTTATTTGCTCTTGCCAGGCAGCAAGTCATTTATAAATGAATGGATGGACCAAAGTCCTAGGAACATTTTATAAATGTGATCTTACTCATAGACTGGTGATGGTGTAACTATAGCAACAGCATGAGAAGACATACTCAGTGTGTGCTAATGTTACTCAATAGCTCAGTGATATTATGTTTGTCCCAAACACATACTTTATCAGTTCTGTGGACAGTGGTGGTTCTCCATGAAATTATACCCCGGGCGAGGTTTTTGTCATACATTTTCTGTTATTCATACTCATTCCCAACAGACACAAAAATGTATTATACACTTATCCAGTAGGTGGTTTTGTGAGCACATGAAACTTCGAGAAATGAACCCGGCTTGAGTGGTTCAATGAATGAGGCTTCATCTCACCATCACTACTTCTTACCATAAACTACACACAGTTACATGAATCGAGCGGACTAGAAACACAAACACAAACTGGCAGCCACATTAACCTATGAACCAAAATCCAGTGTCACACACGCAGTACCGATCACACCCAAAATCAGTCAAGCATTATCACAAAGTGCAGAGGCCAAGAATGACTGGAGAGCGTCTTAAGCCGGCCGGCTCAATCAGCTGATCCAACGCAGCTGCCGAGGACCAAACAACAAACCTAAAATTATTGTAAAAACAAAAAGATAAATATGTGTGCTGCACGAACCCGGAACTTTCTGGTTGGGAGTCAAGTGCGCTACCCACTACACCACCAAGACCTATATGTTACCCTATCAAACATTAAGATAAATAGACAGTAGCATTGTCGACTTCAGGCCAGAGGTACTGGTTTCAAATTCAGTACGACATATGAAAAACACAAGCAGTTTTATTTTAAATACACAAAATAAAGCGCTCATAAACCGATTACAGAAAAACACAGCAATCTGCTCAGGCGCAAGGCGAAGGACGACTGGAGAGTGCAGTTCTTATGCTGGTTGGCTCAATCAGCTGATCCAACGCAGCTGCTGCGGATCAGCTGACTGTCAGGAGGCAATGCAATATTGACACGGTACGCAGATGCAATAAAATGTATACAATCAAAAATATTTTAAAATATATGAAATGTATACAGATTTTACTGACATATTGCAGGAAAAGATTTTGTGCAGTTTACTTTGTTACTGCTTTTGTATCTGATTTGAGTACAAATTATTGTGATCAAATGAAAACATTTATCCACTCTTCACACTGATAAAACCAAGGAAATGAAATGGGGATACTTTTTAAAACTTAAAGAGAAAACATTTGGCGGGGTAATTTGACTCTGCAAGGTTATCTAAATGCTTTCAATGTCTCCTCAGTTTGGTTTATTAGGGAAGTATCTGGCTTATCATGAGCAGTGAGACAATTACAAAGACAATTTCACGGGGAGGGTTTCTATAATCATCAATGCATGCTGGGAGCCCATATCAGACTAAGTTTCATTTGGACTGAAGAGAATTCATTTGTAATTTATAACTCACAATACAGCCATTAGCAACTGCGCTCAATCAGTGATTTTGAAAAGAGAGCGAAAATGTGAAAACAACATGCAAATTAAAGCTTTTGAACTCAAGTAAATAAGCGACTTAAATGATTTATCCAGCTCACATTAAACATTTCTTTTTAAGCATGCATTGTTGAGTCTAGACTTAATGCAAAACAAAAGCAACACAATTTACGGCAAAATAATTTTACAAAGTCTACTTAATCCTACGATACTAAACTTTACTCAAGTTTGCCTTTTTCAGTTGATGGTTCATAGAGAACCTGGATCTGGCCGACACCGCGCCGCTTACAGTAATCTCCATTATGCTTACATCAGGCTGCCATGTTGTTTTGATGAAAACATAACAAGTCATAATGAATGGAAATGCATGTATGTTTGTGGGATCAAAATAGCACATAATTACTCTATTACCCCTGATGATACAGCTTTGCCCCATCTAACGCCGCAAACATCCAGCAAATATTTCCTTGAGGTTAGTTTGTAAACTAATTACATTCATTAAAAGAATGATGACTGACTGTAAACACCAACATACCTGGTGTGCTGTTTGTCTACATATGCAATGCATTTTCCATGCCAAAGTAAATATAGTGAAATGAAACGCATTGTTTTTGGACTTAAGGCATTTTTATTTTGTTTAAATTAGAATACATCTTGCCCTGATCTCAAAGTTTATTATATTAGAATCTCATTGCATTAACGACGGTTAATGATGAATGAGTTTGTGCCACGTTTTGATAGTCGTGGCTATTAGGGCTGAAAGGAGAAGGACCCACGCCCACGGGAGTCACAGCAATTAGTTTCAGCAAGATCAGAGGGTGTTGGCATAATGACCTGTTTCTAAATACTATTCCTGTTCATTAACCATGGTCACCATTGGCATCTTTTTATTTATTTCCTTATTTCTCTCAGCTTCTCCTTCAGAGCTCTTTTTTTTTTAGATGTGCATTAATAAAATAATTAAGACTAATGTGAATGCTGCAGGCCGAGTGACCAGTCGCACACGGCTCTCGTGCTTTAGTGAGTACAATTACACAGTAAGTTTGATCGGTGGTGATAGACAAAACAGCAGGAGCTCATAAATATGGATGGTGAGTCTGAGAAAATAAATTAACAGGGCCTGGCCTCTCAGCTGCCCCACTTAGACTGTCAATTACAGACCTGACAGGAGCCTTACGAAAGAGCCACACAAGGATGAGACACACACACACACACACATGCACAGTCATTAAACTGTGCATTTGAGACCATTCTGATGCCACCCAGCAGTCACCTGCTTCATTATCAGCAGACATAGTTCATGCTTCCTGACATGTATCAAGAGTTTGCAGTTGAGTCGTGTCAACTGATGCACAAAATCCATGGAAAATTACAGAAATTTTCATTTTACACATGCATTTGTCATTTATTTTTTAGATATTTTTGGAATCGGATTTCTTGCAAAAGCATTGAGGGGCATATGTTTATAAAAAGAAGAAAATTATGAACCCATCATATTCAAATTGTATTGTACCATTTTTAACAGGGTCACCATTTCAACTAGTTTTTTTCTTTTTGCCCTTGTTTAAATTAAGTGACCTTAAATTATGCATGCTATGATGATAACCCATTATGAAAGGGCAAAGAGAGGAAGGACAAACAGGGAGAAACTGAAGACCTATTTGGACCATGTCTGTGCTCATGTCTGCTGGATTCATGTTTCGTATGACAGGGTCAGCCCTGCAGCTTCACTACCAGAAATAAGTCCCACTCTAACATAAAAGGCTGGCGTATGGCCAATGTAAGGGAATTTGAAGTGAGGACTAGCATAAATTCGAAAATGTCGACATGCAAAAGCAATTCAAAGCAGTGATTTACTTAACTTTGTCTTTTCATTCACCACTATGGACGTTTTCATATTTGTATACTTTATAGTGGGTATTATCTAAAATATTAACTGCCTCTACAATATGCCAGAATGCATTTTGTATGCACATGTTGGTGGCTTTCATTTGTGTTTATAAATATCTCCAATCTGAAAATGTTTCAAAAGAAGCATAAAAGGGGGAATGGTTTGGGATGCAAAGAAAGCGACTACAGAGCTATATGGAGGGACTTCCATAATAACCCCGAAGTTCCGCAAATATCAGCTTCCTAATATTCTCACAACGATAAACTCTATCCAGCCAACCTTCACCGGAGCATCAGTGTAGATACTCCTGCTGTGTTGATGGGGGTGCAGTGTGCTCCACTGGTCCACTTCTGAAATGCAAGCCTTTGTATACCTCAGTGGTTTGAGATGTATTGACAAGTCCTACAGGGAAAAAAATAAGAAAATTAATTTGCCCATGAAGCATTTGAATAATGAATCCCACATGTTACCTTTGAGAATGTTGGGCTCTGAATACGCAGTTGCATGAACAAAACAGCCACCACAGTGTTACACATGAGACAAAACAAATTCATATCGGCATCTAACAGATGAAAATGTTTAATTTTCTCCAGGATTCCTAAGAGGCCGTGTAAATTAATGAATGAAAATATTTTGCAATGCAATTGTAGCACATATATTTACAAAAATGATCACTAAGGACACAGTGTGGAGAGAGGGAGTATCAGAAGAGAGGAAAGGGTAAACATTGCAGGTTTTTTTGTTTGTTTCAAAATAGATGGCATAGACAGTCGGGATTAATAATGCGCAGATGGACTGAGACAGTGGTGGACGGTTCCAGATGTTTCACAGCTAGAACCTTTGAAAAACTTGATTCCTGATTTAAATAACTCATCTCCCAGTATGCAGGTTGCACTGGTTCTATCATCAGTGGACGGAATCCTCATAGCATCATGGATTCCCTCTCAAAGAGCTTAATTTTTCTCTCTCTCTTAATCCTCACGACATTTTTGATGCTCATCTGGCCGAGAGCCGGGATGAAGATAAAACGTTTGCCTTTTAAGTTTCAGTAAAAGACATTTGGTTCAGTTGTCAATTCCCATCTCTGAGATTTTCTAATTTCTGTGCAGCCATTTTGTGTGTTTAAGTCTTTAAATCATCAATCTGTCCCTCTAATAACTGAACACGTAAGCCATGGCTGCTGTATCCTGCTTCAAAGACCTGAAAGGGGGAGAGAAATTAATCCAATTATTAATTTGTTATTAATAAATAATTATTCAGGCAGAACATGAATAGTTTCCATGACAATTCTCAGACTCATTAAGTTGCTTCACCTACCAGAGAATGGGTCACGGAGCAGAACCAATATTTAATCCTGCAGATGACGATGTAGAACCAATTGACAATTTCAGAGCTGAAATTTTCTACCAAAAAAAAAAAAAAAAACAGGAGTAGCAGGATGATTTAAATGAATGCCACACAGCACGTAAAATGATTTAATTTCATTCACGGTTCATTTTCTCATTGGCTGTCACTTCTGTGTTGGTACAAGGTCTTTGTTGTCACAGAGGGAGTGTGATCAGCACCTGCCAATAGAAATGAAAGCATTAGAGATAAACTGAAAAGCTGCATCGCTCTGCCAATTCTCCGTGACCATTAACTCGATGACAATTTTGTCAGCAAATTATGCGTAGTGCGCTCCGTGTTTCCAGGCAATTTCCTTGTGAGCCATCAAGTTGTTTACTTACTTAGCATATTTACGCCTGAAAAAAAGTTAACGCTTTGTAAGAGAAATAAACTTACATTTCACTTTTAATATGTGTTGGGTTCAGTGGTGTGAGAAAGATGCTGCTGCTGTCCATATTGGATCCTGAAGATTATCAGTCTGGAAGTCAGCTATGAACATGTGTGGCATTGATTATGCCACCTAGAATAAGTTGCCATAACGGAATCCTATTGATCAGAATCATTGATTGCATATTGCAAGTTTCACTGCCCTGTGGGCGAATTCAATTGTATTGATGAAAGCATGTTGAGAGGATCAAGTGCATATCTATACCATACTGCATGAGAAGGGAACAGGAGAATGATATACAGCCAGTTTATCAAGTTAAGTTACGCCCCCAACAGTCTGGATTGCCTGTAAGAGGCGTGTGTCGTTGAAACAAATGCAAATCACATACGCGCCGTGTGCATTCTCCTGATGCTTCCTCTCTTCGAAGAAAATTTCAAGAGGAGGAATTAATTCTCAGATAAATAAAAGATAATATTCTAATTATAATATGTGCAGACGCTTTGCTGCGTTTTTGAATGGTTGGGCAGATGGACAGATTTTAGTAGCTGTAACCAAAGGATAGATTAGTGGTTAATCTTGTTGTACGGTTTCTACTTTCACTCTGAATCATTCCAGGAAACAAGAGCAGATTTGAAATCCATCCAAATCTAATTAAAACACTCAATACAAAGGACTGTGCTTTTTTGACAGTTTGATTGGAGGGATGAGAAGCACGGGAGGGGGAGCCTACTGTAACCATTTCACAAGAGGCTCCATGCCGAGTTGTTCTTTGGAGGGGGTGCTTTTTGTTGTTACTGGAGACAGATAGGCATTCCTGATAAATGTGAAAATGTGTCAAAACTCAGGAGGGAAGCCGGGAAAGTACCAGAGGTAAATTTGGCCTACTTGGGCACCATTACAGCTATTGTGTGACTGTCAGTAAGTTCACTCGCATTGTACTGGGTTTTTGCTGATGTCGTGCTGCTTGGCGGATTATTGTTTACTATAGTGTTGCTATGCAGCCAATGGTTATTTAAAATCAATTAAAAATGATCGGTTTGGAACTTTGGATTCAAGATTTTTTTTGTTATCAATAGGTTATCATTTTTTTATTAAGAAAAGAAAACTCCTAAAAAAGTAAGGCATGTAACTATCAGGGAATAAAGAGAGAGCGGGTGGCTTCACATGGACAGGACTTCACGAAGTGTCTGACTCTGAACACAGGCAAAAAAAAAAAAGGTTAATCAATACTGCTTTACAGGCCCAGAAGACTCTGGGGGCTTGCTTAACACCCTAACAACATCCTTTTGAGCACCGCGTGTTCCTTAGACCTATCGGATCTCTGCGATCTGAAACTCTGCCCGGCGACAGTCCCTCCCCGGTCCCTGTTGTCTGGGCCCTACAGTCCCACAACATGCAACCCCTCACTCCCCTGCCTCCACAGCAGCAATAGCAGCAGTGCTGTTAGCATTGTTAATGTCTATTGTTATGAATGAGGACCTCTGCTCCCCTTTATTCACTGGCAGGCCTCGGGCCGGCAGATGGATAGGCTGCTACTTCTTCTCTGCTATCAGAACAGCCCAGACAGTGGGCCCGGGACTGGCGGAACAAAGTAGGAGGAATGATGTCCCGGTGGGAGAAAAGGGTAAGATGGACCAATGTGTAGAGTTTGAGGAGGTAGAGGGATGAAGGAGGAGAGCCAAGAGAAAAAAAACAGCAAAATAGGAGGGGGCAAGGGACAAGGGTGTAGGAACATGGCAGCAATAGAGGGGAGTAGGTCTCGCCTCCCCTGAATAAATTTAGAGCTCCATTGTAAGGGCTGTAAGACAGGAGTGTGGCTGTTGTCTGTAGCAGAGGCCTATATTCTCAGCATCCTGTGGAGAAAAAAACAGAAGGAGTGCGGGGGCACACACGGCCCGGTTACTGCCCCCCTGCTGTACCCCCAACTACCCCCCCTTTCCAGCACCCCTGCTTGGTGATGAATGGTGGTACTTGCTGGAAGTGAAGCCTGCTGGCGAGCCTTGGCTCAGGCTGGGAGGCGGGGGGGGGGGGGGGGGGGGGGGGGGGCTGCTCAGAAGATAACAGGGACACACTCAGCAAACGGCTGCCCTTCAGTCACTGGTTTACTTCACCGGGGCGACAGGCCCCACTGCTGGCACACGACCACAAGAACAGGTGACAGAAAGGAGAAAAAAAAATCTGGCGCTTAAATTTGTGCCCAAATGGAATCATTTTCACCAACCAAGGCCTAATTTGGCTTTGTGCATTCGCCCCCACACGGATTGCGTGAGTAATCCTGTCAATTAAAAACATAACCCTTGCAATAAATAGAAAGTGTTACCATATGACTCTGCATCATGAATTTGTCCTGCATATTTTCCTCATGTTGCATGTAAAGAGGCAACGCTTCCTCACTATCGATCATGATCTCACCTCCATAAATTGCTTATTGTGGTCAGGAATGTCAGCCAAGCCATTTGCGATAACCGCAGAAATGGAAAATACTAATTGCTCACTCATGTAATTAGTGTGCTATTTGCTGACTACATCATAATACATGCTGTCCTTTTCATCCCAGCAGTGAAAAAAAAAAAGAAAAATACAGTTTCTTTGCAGTCTTTCTAATGAGTGGTGTCTCCGGGCCTCGTACACTTCCTCTTCCTCAACCTCATCTTCTCGCTCTTCTCACTCACAAAATGAGAAAGTGCTATAAAGCAGACCTGGCTGTATTGAGAGAAAAAGACTGATAGATGGAGTGAAAAGGAGGAGGGGAGATGGAAAGGGCCCGGGGGCTGGCCTCTGTCCCGGTTCCCCCAGCCTCTCTGGATCCCAGCCATCTGCCACAGCTGCTGCCTGGCTTTAACTGCCACTCTAATTGACAATGAACCCAGAGCCCTGTGATAATTGTGGCTGCTTGGTGACTTGGGCAGGTAATGCCTCCCTTTCAGCCTTTATCAGGCCCCATCTGTTCTTCGTAGTGTTGTATGTGGCAGAAAAGGCCCCCTGCCCAACCATCAGCCCTTCATCGCCTTCCTCCTCCTTTTCCTTCAGTAGACCGGTCCCCCAATCCCACCCCAACAGCTCTCCATCCATCCCACAGTCTGCCCCCCCCCCCCTCCTTTATCCCACTTGGTCTTCATGTGCATTGTCATAGCTAGCCAATATCCTGCTCCCTAACAGCTCCTCTGTCTCCTCCTTCAGTTGCTGAGCAAATATCATTTTATCAAATATCAAAAAGCAAATAGCTTTTTTTTTTTTAATGGTTGCTTATAATAAAGCAGCACCCTGGCCAGGGGCAGCCACACCCACCTGAGGGCAAAGCTTTGGGGGCTGTTTGTTCAGCCATGAACTGAAAATGAAAGACTGTGCCTCCTGCCTGAAATTCTCCTTTCCCCTCTGCTCTGTGGCGTGAGATGAGTTTTCCATGTAGTCAGCCAGGACCAAGAACACCAAACCAGCCTTCCTCCATTAATTTGATATTGCACCATCCTTCTGTTGTGAACAATTGGGATCTCTGCAGCGTAAGCAGGTGTGTGTCCAGTGGTGTTTGATTATTGCCGTGCTCAATCACAATCAAGTCTGCTTACCAGCAGTCCCCCATGTTCTGAACTGTCATTGTCAACAGCGTTGCACATTAAGCATGTCAGAAATTGTAATGCTGATAAATTGACAGATAATTCTCATATCATTCTTTATGTAAATAACTGACAACTCCAATACGGGCTTTAAGAGTGTTCGCAAAAGAGAACTTCCGAGCCTGCAAAGTCAGCACTATTTTTCTTTCATCAACGGCTGTTTTTCATATTTCTACCAATTATTACGACCACAAGATTTCCTCCAATTCACACGGAAATCAGTTCTGAGAATTAAATTGATTAAGGAAACAAAAAGGAAGTGCCCATAACACTAAGGGCACATGAGGCCATGCCAAATTATTGTTTCACGTCCCAGAACGAAGATATCTATTGACTGAAAACTGGAAAATATGTCAGCGTTACTCTCCATGCAGAGTAAGTCTCTTGCCGAAGTGTGAGTAGTGTTTTCCCATCTGTTGGAAGTATATAATTGTCAGTACATGTTTATCGCAGCCCTGAATGGAGAATACACTATGCACTTATTTATTTACAACATGATTTTGGAGCCACCTTGTTGTTCTGAGGTTATAAATGTTGTTTACTACCACAGCTCGTTTGTGTTTCATTGCCAAAAAAAAAAAAAAACTACACACAGGCACGTCAGCCTTTTCGATCAATGCATAAATCAAATCATAAATGTTTATGGGATTATTTTCCTAACTCACAGCAGGAGGTTATAATTTTCTTCTTGCGCTTCTAATTATTGTCTGTTGCCCAAATTAATGGTAATCATATTTCATGGAATAACACAGTTCCTAGCATCTTTTTCTGTTTGTAAACTAGCCGTAGAAAACATGTTTTACAAACCATTAAGCTCTAAAATTTATTCACACAAATAAAACCAACCATCTGTAATTTACTATTATTTCAGTGCATTAGGAACAGAACATTTAACTCAGTCATAATTTTAGTCTTTAAATTAGAGCCTGGATGAAAGGGCCCTCTTAACAGGAGTGCTGTGTGGACACAGGATATAACACAAGAGTGGGACATTTTCATGTTGAGCATTTATGAATATGAAACAAGGATACATCTGAAACAGGGTATATGAATTCTTTGAACCTAAAAAGCCATCATTAAGATCATTGGTAGTTGAGAAACTGCTTTTTAAATACGGTTCCAATATAAAATCAGTGATATTACAATTATTGTTGAAGCTCTACATGCACAAAGTAAATAATTGCTTCCACTTTTTGCCAATATCCTAACTGCTTGAGACGTAGACCTGATTTACCTTTGCATCCCATCCTAATACCGCATCACTTTCAGAGCAGGCTTCAAGATTTCAAGTGCAAGGACATCTTTAGACCACAACCCCCCCCACCCACCCACCCCCAGGTTGAGCATGCATGTGTTACCGACACAGCAAGGTTTCTCTCTCTTGCACACTTGCAATCTCACAAACATATACACAGATGCACCTTGCTCACAAATGCATCCTGCTGACAACCTC
>NW_027180911.1:0-25000 GCF_040956055.1 Brachionichthys hirsutus | reverse complement strand
GTGATGAACCGATGGCTGGTCCAGAATGTACCTTCGCCTCCTGCCCAAAGTCAGGATTATCAGTCATCTCCCACAACCCCACAGAGGACAAGCAGTGACAGAACCGAAATGAATTCCTGCATGAGGGACATTGTCACTGCTGGAGAACACAGATGTTAAAATAATCCGTAATCAGCTATCCGTTACTAACAGTGAATTTCTTTTTCATTTGACTTCCTGATTCTTACCAAAAAAAAAAAAAAAGAATACCGTTTCCTGCTATATGAAGATCATTTTGAGGTTTATAGAGCCTGGATGAATCAGCGCATTATGAATTTGCTCCTTTGTGAAATTCCTTCATGCTACATTTCACTCTAAATGGTTTTTGAAACTTTGACACAAGCGCCCTTGTTTCAGCTTGTCAGAAATTAATGGTCATTTAAGTCTTAACCAGCAGGTAGCATCAGCAACACGGAGGTCATAACTCAAGTATTTTTAATAAGATTACAGTCATTTTATAAGTGTGCTTGTACTTCAGTCTTGATGTGAACTTTATACATCAGGTCAATCATTAGACATTTTATAACCCACCCTTTATTTTATTAATTGTCTATTTTCCCATTGTTCATCTTTGGTACTGTATGTTTTCAATTTTTTTGACATGACAAATGTTATCACTCTTGTAAAGCGCTTAAAGCACTGCAATCTGCTACATTCATTATTATTATGTTGATTATTATTAAAATAAAAATATTGTACAAGTTACATTTATTAAAATGTCATCCAAAGCATTTTTACAGTACATTTTTTTTAAAATCTGAATGATATCATGTTACTCTTGTATATGTTTAAAGAACGCTGAGGTGCTCCTCAAAGGAACAGACTTTGAGTAATTTAATATTAGTTTTATTGGTATTGTTAAATGTCGATGATTTATGTACTGAGGACTTTCAACGGAAGCAAGACCGCACGGGCTTTAGTGAAATGCTCCTCTTAGACAGGATGTCTGACTGTATTTGTACTGTAATACGTGCTACTGTTTGACTGTACTTGTACTCTAACATTCTATCTAATAAATTCATCATCATCACTTTAAATAGGCTGTGTGTAAAGAGAACACAGATAAAGGGTAGGAGCTGTCCATGGTGCTGAATGGTTCAGGTGTAGCTGTTTGCTTTACAAATAGGCTGAGCTCCTTAAGAGTCCCACAGTGTAAATGTTCAGCCTAAGTACTCATATTAGAGCACTTTTAAAAGATGCACAACATTTGGACCGGTCTGCTGAAGTGCCTGATTGCATAATTCATATATTTTCCTGACCAGACTAAAAACTCATTCCGCTAATGTCATCAGGATTTTCAATAGGTTATTGGCTCATTGCGGCCTCGTGAGTGAACTTCAGAACTGACATTATCGATTGAAAGAGCAATCCACCTCCTCACATACTGGCGTCATGAAATGTCAATATGAATGTCAGCTGTTTTCACTCCTCATAAGCGCCAAATTGCAGCATTCAATGTGTATGAACTCATTTGCTTTAGTATTTATGAGGTTTAGTGTCACCGCAGTCTGATACGGCTCTCGTTGAGGGTTTTTGAATTGTATGTAATGTATTTATTAATCATTAAAGAATGCTTTAGTGTGCATGCATCAGTCACAATTAAGAACAACTTGTGTATTGCTGAGTTGCTTTTATTGTTTATCCTCAGTAAGCTTTTAGTCCATCGTTTTTATTGCACAATTCTACATTTGATTTGAGAATATATTTATTAGATAGAATGTTAGAGCAGTACAAGTACAGTCAAAGCACAGTATGTATTACAGTACAAGTACAGTCAAACACCTTGTCTCAGAAGAGCATTTCACTAAAGCCCTTGCGGCCTTGTTTCCATTAAAAGTCCTCAGTACATAAATCATTGACATTTAACAATACCAATAAAACTAAAAATAAATTACTCCATGTAATTTGTTTGATTGACTGAAAGTTGCTTTCCCCACAATGGTTTAAGTATATAATTTTTATCATTACGCATTATGAACCCTTCATAAATTGTAATGATACCAATAACAACAGCAGGAGCTTATACACTACACGATATAAAACAATATTTCCCCCTCTTCAAATCGAATATTTAAGGTGCGCATCATGTGACAAACGAGAAACACTGGGCACTACGACCCAGCAGTAACCTCCTCTTCACCGAGACAGAAAAAACAAGGCTGTGATCTGTGGCGCTTGTTTGATGTCAGAGTCAGTATAAAACTGAGACCTAGGGTTGGCTCTGGCATTCAACCACAGGGGGCCTGGGGGGGGTGACGCAGCCCTGGAGAACTTCTGCCCTACATGTGGATTAACTGTTCCATCTTTATAAGATGTTGGAGTACAGAACGCACCGCTTAGAATCAACAAAACCCCTTTTCAGTGCTGTATTTTGTGTCAGGCAATTAAGTGTTTTCTTTATGGGCGCAAAACGGAAACGTGTCAGCAGCTGGATGGATATTTGCTTCCACAGTTTTTGCATTTGCGCGTCAAATCCCGACGCAACAGAAAACATGAGGAATGAAGGGACCCGTGATTTTTGTTTCAGAATGATTGTGACTTTTATCTGACCACGATGGCGCGACTGTGGCGACGTTCATTACGCACGGGGGGCACCTGAACTGTCAGAAATTCCACAGGGCGACATAAAATACGCGAAGAAGTGACTAAAAGTTATGGAGAGCTCAGGTCGGATCGGGCCGACCCAGCTGTTGAACATCACAAACGACAGCTTTGTTCCAGATTCTCCAAACGTGGACGCAAACGAAGAGAGCCTCGCCTATCAAATCAGCCTGGCGCTGATTCTCTCCGTCATTACGCTCGCCACCACTTTATCCAACGCCTTTGTCATCGCAACGATTTCACAGTCCAAGAAACTGCAAACTCCCGCGAACTTTCTGATCGCCTCTCTGGCCGTCACCGACCTGCTGGTGTCTCTTCTGGTGATGCCCGTGTGCGTCCTCTACACGGTCATCCACGCGTGGACGCTGGGGCAAATCGTGTGCGACGTCTGGCTGTCGTCGGACATAACGTGTTGCACCGCGTCCATTCTCCACCTGTGCGTAATCGCTTTGGATAGGTACTGGGCCATAACCGACGCGGTGGAGTACTCCAAAAAGCGCACGCCGGGACGCGCGGCCGCCATGGTGGCCACAGCCTGGGTCATCGCCATCTCCATCTCCCTGCCGCCTCTCTTCTGGAGGCAGGTGAAGGCGGAGGAGCTGACCAGCTGCGGCGTCAACACGGATCACATTTTCTACACCATATACTCCACTTTTGGGGCTTTCTATATCCCTACTTTGCTTCTTATTGTCCTCTACGGACGGATTTACGTCGAAGCTCGGAAAAGGATCCTGAAGCAGTCTCCCAAGAAGGTGGGGAAGAGACTGACCTCGGCGCATCTGGTCACCAATTCCCCTGGATCCGTGGCGTCGACGACCTCTCTACAGTACGGGAGGCACGACGCCCCTTCCAGCGACACCGGGTCCTCAACAAGCGAGAATCAGGTCAAAGTGACGGTGTCGGACGCGCTTTTGGAGAAAAAGCGCATTTCAGCAGCCAGAGAAAGAAAAGCGACAAAGACTCTGGGTATAATTCTTGGGGCTTACATCGTTTGCTGGTTGCCATTTTTCATTTACACGCTGGTGGCAGCCACATGTGAAGCATGCTTAAACCCCGAGTTGTTTGACTTTTTCACCTGGCTGGGGTATCTGAACTCCCTCATCAACCCGATCATATATACAATGTCCAACGAGGACTTCAAGAAAGCTTTCCATAAACTCGTGCGTTTCAGATGCTGCAGATCATGAGCCAATGCTCCTCCTGCATCCAGTGAGATTTATAAATGTATTTATTTTATATGTAAAACAGTAAGATTATCACAAGTTGTGCATGCAAACAAAAGTGTATATCTTTAGTCTTTGGATCCAGACGAATAAAGAAAACCTCTAAAAATGTTGCAGATTAAGATTAAGACCTCATAACACTGCTATCGGTAAATATATTTACATGGCTGCTCATTGTGCACAAAAACGTGAGATGCTGACTAGAAAGCTAACTCAAGATAGAGGAGAAGAGATCAACTTTACTGCAACTCACAAAATCAGTCAAACCTCTGCAATTTGTGTTCTGTATGGGGAGGAAATAATTTTAAATCCATGCAAGCACAAGGCGTTCTTCAAATGCTGCACAATTAATCCAGGTAAATAGGATCACGAACATATGACATGATTAAATCAACATGAAAATGTGGCTCAAGCGTCCTTTAGCCACAAATAAAGCCGAGTAGTTTGACTTTTAATCAGAGAATTAAAAAAACGTCTGTATATTGAAACGATAACAGTGGTCTATATATAAATATCTATATTCTTTTGTTATGTTCATGGAGTCGTTGCTGCTATACCCTGTATGGTTATCGTTTTTATTTAGAAAAGTACACTGAAAAGAATAAAAAAAAAAGAGATTCATATCAGTGTCAAACAAAGAAACTGAAGCTGATGTTTACCCAGCAGAGCTGAAAGCTAATCACAAGTTCAATTTTACAGAACAAACACCACCTTGTTTTACTGTGGTGTGGGTCTATTTGCTGCTACATTAAATCTATATCTACAGTATGTTGCATTTATGTGTGTGAAACCGTTTGCCATGGTGTGGTACAGACCTTTTTAAATGGCGTCAGGCCTGCAGCTCCACAATAAAAAATAAAAAATGCTGAGGATTTGACTGCATTATGCTGCCCTTCAGAGACGCTGTGCAATAAAGGCTAAAGTATGTTTGGAAAGACTGGATCAAGTGAGTGTTTTAATGGAGTTTTAAGTTAGGATGTGGTCAAAACCTCTTGAAAATTGTATCTTTTTTTTTTTCTTCATGCACTACTATGTTTCTGTGAGGAAAAGTGCTGCGATACTAATGCAGCTTGTTTTACCACTGCTTTCAAGTTCAAGTATAGTTCTTGGGATTAAATTAAATGCCATACTAATATTATGATGGTGTCAAAATAAATCCAAACAACCAACCATGTGGAATTCAGACGAATGTGCATCATTCAAGGCAGTCCTGCCTGATGTTTTTAATATTGACACAGGATGAGATTGATTCTGTTTTGTCTGAGATGCTCCCTAAAACGTGAACTCTCTGTGGGTATTCCTGCCCTTTCTGTCTCTCTGCTGCCAACCTGCAGGTGAGGGAGGACACATACTGTGTAGTTTGTACAATTCAATAAGGCAAACACTGGGCGCTGCTCGTCAGGGGTACTTCACATACAAAGAAAGGACCTCTCACCTAATCAATGCACATGCAAACACACACTCTTTGGCTTTCCATGTGTCAATTTTTATATTGGTCACCATGCATGATAAATGAGTGCGTCTAATTATTTCATTGATTTTTCTGTAGGTCTTGCATGATGAGTTAATAAAAGCAGCAGCACGTTTTAACGATTAAGAGCTTTATTATATTATATCTGTTCTTATGTTCAGTACCAGTGCTTTCAATAAAATAATGATGCATTATAACCTATTTAATATAATATATACTGTGATACCTATACCTAAGTAGGGGAGGCCACCGATTAAAGGAATTGTTACCAAAAGTATATCGTACAATGGTTAAAATTGTAAAAAGAAAACATAAAGCAATAAACAAGTTCTATCAATCAATCAGAGGTTCTGACTTTTAACAGTAGTACCATTGAGCAGTGGTATGCTAGTAGCAGCTAAGCCACTCTCCACAGACAAAGGCAAGGACAGGACTATTATAGATAAATGTATTGCTTGCAAGACATTGCACCAATCTTCTTGGTTTCTTGGTGCAATGGCGCATAAAAGACTTGACAAGTGTAGAATTATTTCTCCTTCAAATGTTTGGGACCTTGAATATTTTATTACATGTTATTACATTTCCAGGATAGCACACACCAATGCTGCAGCCATTGCAAAGTCCCTGTAAGTGCAAGGAGAGCGTGATATAGAGCAGAACTGATCAAATATTTCATGCACGGGAACTGTTGGTCTTTAGCAAACAGTATGCATGTATCTAAAGAATGGCATGGCTGAAGTACTCTAGATTACACTGCCTCAAGGTCCACAACTGTATAGACAATATCATTTTGTTGTCACAGGATGATTGCATCGTGCAAACAAATACTATAATTACAAAGTAGCTTTTTTCTTTCTCCTATTAGCCGAGTGTGCCGTATTACTTGTTTGTCACAGCGCCACTGTGGAGTGAAGGACGTTGCTGATGTAACAGCAAGTGAGGCTGAACACATGGATAATGAATCAATATAATATTCTTTCACTGGGCGTGATTTGGTTCAACAGGTTTATTGTTTTATCCTTTCTGGTTGAAGAAGATTTGCAGCATTTACCGCCTGCAGAAGGAAGGCACAAGTGCCATGCTGGTATTAATAAATTACTTTATCAAGGTGAAAACAATTGACCTGGACAGGAATGAAAAAGAATCAGCGAGTCATCTATGGAAAAAACCCATGAAGGTAAGGAGGTGAATTACAATTAGAGGTGGGTTCTGATGTTTATTCACAGCAATCCTCATTCTGACCGTCACAATTATCATTTATTTCAGAATTTCGGTGGATCTATTATTTATTAATCCATTTGAATAAAACTCTGAAGTTGGTCACTTTTTAGATGTCTTGCTGGACGGTCACATTGGAGAACGATGGATTCAAGTAACGCTCCTTCTCTGGGGATCTAACATTAATTCATAAGGACAATTTGCTAATGTTATACAACAAATAATAATATTACAACTAAGATTAAAGTATAATTAGAAATAACTTGCATTCCAGACGTGTTAGTTGCATACAGTTCAGCAGATAAAGTGGGAAAATCCATCATATATGAAACTAATCTAATACCTGCTGAGAGAACCATAAATCTGTGTAACCAATTACTGGTGATTAATCTGTGTTAATTTTGGACTGTGGAGTGACTCACAGGCGTTTTGTGCTCATAAATACAAAGCAGACCTCATCTTATGTGTGGATGCGGGTTTCACATTGCACGTGTTATTGGTTTTCCATCAAATCACATACTTCAGTCATGCATGTTCCTTCCGTGATTTTCAGCAAATCAGATTAATCAAGCTTCATCTCATCGCTTTGTGTTACCCCCCCAGCGCCCCAGCGTACCTATATTACGCTTCTCTGTCATACGGCTTCATAAAATGTGATTATTCTGCGGATGAATTTGGAAGATGTGATGTGTTTGTCTGCACAGCTACAAAATAACAAATAAATCGAATAATTTAAACCCCACCAGGGATTTTTGGAGTCACGTGTGACGTTTTCTGCTCGACCTGACTCTATACCGCACAGCTTCCTCTAAGTAGCCAAGGTTTGTGGTGTTTTCGCATTTTTGCAAATATCCTTGAACAGGTCTTTTGTAAAGACTCTCTGGCCCCACTGGAGCTTGAAGATGGCCATGACTTGTGCCCCTCCTGTCTCGGTTTGGACCACCTTTATGAGGCTGTATGAACTGCACCGTCATGTTGCGGGCCGTGGGGGTCAATGAGGGTTCACAGACTATAGGCAATAAACTGATTCTGATTGGGATGCTGCATCCAAGGCACTGGTGCCGTCTCAAGACATTTGCTCTTTGCTGGACAGAGGGGCTATCATGCAGGTGGACCCTTTTACTGGAACCATTTGAGGTACTTCCTCGTTCCAAAGAAAACGGGTGATCTGCGCCCAGTTCTGGACCTTCGAGGTCTGAACGTGTTTTTAAAAGTCATTCCATTCAAAATGCCTCTTTTCATGCCATCATGGCTGTCAGATTAGGGTTGTTGATATCATAATGTCCATATTCTGTTCAGTGAGCGGTTAAGATTCAGGCACCCCTTTGTCTTTCATGTTTTCTTTCATAGTGAATGAGAAATAGCCTCGTTTTTTGTCTCATCTGGAATTAAAATGCTGTGAGGAGGCTCTTCATAAGAGTTCTCTATTTTACAGACGCCAACATGATGAAAAATGTCTGAGCCACTGAAACACACAAATGTGCAAACAGATGAAAGCCCACATGAAAAGCAGATAACCCTCATGACACTCTGATATCCGCTGCATGCTTCTGTATTATCGGCTGGCAGTCAGTCTACATTTTTGTGTTTGTGACTTTTCATGGCCGCTGTAGACAAGAGTGTTATTTGCTGTGTAGGTGTGTAGTTAATACAGTTTTGACAGGTTTATATAGTGATGTGGACTTAATTATGCTTTTTGTGCAGCCTCTGTCATACTGCAGTGGGCTGTAAGCAGGTGTGAATTAATATGCCAAGACATAATTGCATCCCTGAAACGCCATGAATTGACCTGACCTCCTTCTCACTCTTTATGTCTTTGTTCCCCTGCCATGCAGCGCTGTCTCTCCATATTCTCCGCCCTCCATGTCTGTCAGCTACTCTGTAGTTTCTCTATCATCGCACATCATTCTTTTCCCCCTCACCTTTTTTTTCCTTTCAATTTCTTCATCTTAAGCGTTCCCAATTTCTCCTTCCTTTCCTTTCAATGTTTCTTTATGTTATGTGCCTCCCCAAGCTTCGTTCCCACTCACCCTCAATTACTGTCTTTACTGCTGCGTTACTCCCTACCAGTACATAAAGTCTGGAAAGATGGAACAAGTCCTCCTCATGCTGTATAAACTGTATAATGATATTCTTATTTAGAGTGAGTGAAGGCAACACTTGCTTATGCATAAATCACTGCTGAAAATAAGGCGATATTTTGAGGATAATTGTGTTGACCTGAAACACATTTCCATCATAAAGGAGCAACATTACTTATAATCTCCCCGCATGGGTCGCTTTTATATTTTTTTTATGAGACTGGGTCCCGGGCTGCATTTATTTAATTTTGAGTTCCCACATGACAGGAGAATTAATATGTTTTAAAGTCAGACGTCTTCTGTGCCTTCTGACTCTTCTCCAAGGCCGGAGAGGCCAGAGGCACCGATTTCGAATCCAGTACAGGTATGACTATGGTAATACCTCTACACCTACAAAGAGATCTTCACAGATTAGTGAACCCTAAGCCTGTTTTAATGTACGAACTCCCGTTCCGGGTCAAACAGTTGGTATTGGCACAACTTCACACTGGCAATGTCACTTTCCCTGCTGCAGGTCAGGAGATCACACGGTTTATCAGCCCAGAGGGGATTTTCCACAAAGGAGAGTTACGACAAACGGCACTACTAATAGGGATGCAGCCCTGAGGTACTCCTTTATAGCTCAGCTCTCCAAAAGATGGTTTGAAGCAGACACGAGAGATGAATCACAATTTTATTTTTAAAATAAATTGTGTGGAAGTCTTTAGTGGTTATATTATGTCCACAAATATCTTTTTTTTTGTTATTTCACACACGCTACAGTGGAAATTTGAACAAAGACTGGGTGTTTCTGTTTTGCATACCTGATCTGTCTGATTATGCTCTTGATCAGTTAACTTGTGCTGTGTCTTTTTCATGAATATAGGATCCATGTGACCATCATCTTCAATGATTTTGGTATCTTGGCACACTTGGAATGTAGTTAGAAAAATATTTGTCTCTTAATTTTATTTTGTCTGAAAAATGCTTCTTTGTTGGTCCACTATAAGGGGAGGGACTTTGCCTCTGTATGGCTACAGATGATGGATGCAACTGCAGAGGAGACCTTTGCTGTTACAGACCCACCCAGCCAGAGACACCCAGACTCTGCTCCTAATGAAATAACTTATTCTGACACATGGCAAGTACCTCGTTTGCTCTGTTGCATAATCTAAACTGACTCCAGTAATTAGACAGTGATTCAAGTTATAAGATAGTTGGAGAAGGTCAAGCTTGTCTAAATAAAATCCTGGTTGGGACTGACAAGGACTTGTTTATCTTGGGAAAAATAATAATGCAGAGGGACACTAAAAATACATTATTAATCTACAAGGCCTGCAAGATTAGGCTGCTTTTATGCTTTATGCATGACAAAATTCAACAATAGTGTTGCATAAGAGCTTAATTTAGACATGATAATAAAGATTAATGCTTAATCTTGAACCTGAAACAAAAATCTGTAACTCGTGCTTGATTGTGAAATGCGATCTGATTCTTTATTCTGCACGCAGCACAAGGCAGTAATCACTCTCTTGATGACCTCCAAACCAAGGAGGTTAGCAAAATATATCACAGCAAATATAATGATAAATTGCATTTCGGGATTGTGATTCCCATGAAGGTCAGTAGAAACACGAAGAAATGAAAAAGGAAGTTGCTTGGCGGACACAAGTGAAAAAAAATCGATTTCTTCTGTGAGTCCAGTTGTGCGAGATGGAAACGATCGCAATAATTGATGATAATTAATTGTTATAGAATGTTTTGGAAGAAAGAGAGCAAGAATAAGCTGAATGGTTTTGCCCTGCAGCAGTCAGGACACAGTACAGAACAAAAACACAATTTGCGACCTTACATGACACCTTAAGGGCTTTGGATATCCAGGAAGGAGGAAATTAATCTCAGTCAGAATAGCGGAAGAGCTTGACTTGAAAAATGAAGAAGCAGATACACAAATAGGCTCAGTGTGGAGGGTTGGCACCAGATCTAGATCTCCGGATTGGCTGCGATGACGGATTAGGGTCCAGAAGGTGGCTAACAGGATGAGGCTCGGTCGGTCACGTGGCCCAGTGGGGATTACGGACAGCAAGAAGAAGGTAAAGAGATTAGACTCAAAACAGAGCCTGCTCTTTTAACCTTGTTACTGTAGTCACACAGGGCAGCAGCGAACTCAGCCAAAAATCCCAAACCTCCACTTCCTCTCCCTCCCTTGCTTGCTTTGCTCATCCACCCATGCCGCCACCTCCGTTCTGCACAAGAGTCCAGCAGTATTGGGGAACTAACTTGCTGAAGAAGTGGCCTGGAGCAAAGATAAAAGTGGACCGGACTCCAAACAAGCTGAATGAGACATATGCACAGACTGTCGGGATCTAAACGTTATTGTTGTTTGCTGCACACTCTTTCCAAATGACAACTTTGGGATTGAAAACCACATAACGTAGCCCATCATGCTTTTGAGGTCAGGAATATTCTTCACTTTGTGTCTGTTTACTCTCCAACAAAGTCAAATCAAAGGTAAGGATCCTGCAGGGAGGCAGCATTGCCTTTATAGCATGACTTGAAGAAAGACATGGTGTTTGTTTGTTCTAGTAGATGCAACAATGCATTTTTTGTTTGAAATCTGTGTCTGGGACGCTGCTCTTTCTTTTTAAAATTATTATTAAGAGTTCGTTCACCTTCAAGCTGTTTGATTTTTAGAAAAATGTGAAACAGTAAATGAGCCACGGTAAATGTCATGAATATTAATTGTAAATTAAACAGGCTGAGATTGATGATCCCACGGAAAGATAGCGTCATTTCACCAGAAACAGCATCTACGTCCGCACTGGTTGCCTTGTTTGGTGTGATGTGCCCGAGTGAGCTCATTATCCAGGAAACAAAAGCCTTTCTGTTACCAGTGTCGCGGGACGCTAATCTTTTCTGGCTTGTAATTCTGGTTTGAGGCCTTTTTGCGGTTGCAGTGGGCATTAATGCCCACAAACGCTCCCTCCCTTGGCTCAGGCCCTTCTGTTCCGGCATGTTAGGCTGCAAACTCACCCCCAAAGTCCGTGCAAATATCTTGGTAGTTTAACTATTGAGGTAAATGTGATCTAATCACACTTCAGTCCCTATTCTGATATTCTCATATGTATACCAAGCAATTCAAAAAACCGCAACAAACTACATTTTGTGGACAAAAGTATTAGGACACTGGACCTTACACCTACAGGAAGTATTATGACATTCCATAACACTTCCTGTAGGGGTAAGTTGGTCCCCCCCCCCTTGGCAGCTCTTAAATTTTGATCATTCATCCGGAAGAGCATTTGTGAAGTCAGGCACTGATGGTGGCCTGTCTCGCAGCCCCCATTCCAGTTCATGCCAAAGGTGTTTGATGGGGTTGAGGTTAGGTCTTTACGTTTTCTTCCACGTATTGGCTGAGACAATATTGTTCCTACCCCATTCCACTTTTCAGTACCACCATTTACAATTGAGTGATGAATATCGAGTAGGGAAGACGGTTCACACAATGTTTGTAAATGCAGATTGCATGGCTATGTGCTTGATTTTATACACTCACATTTCATTTTTTTTATTTTGTGCATATACTGTTTAATGTCACACGGCTAATGTCCACTCACCCAAATACCCACACACACTTTTAGCTCTGAGCATGTGCTTACTTGACATTCTCCAGTCTCTTCCCATGCTATTGCTTTTCTGCGCGTGGTCCAGTGTTAGTCCACCATGCTGTGCAGAAGATTCTACTTCTCTTTTGTGTAAATGTAGTATGTAGCATTGACTATTGAGTATTAGAGTATATATTTTACTCACTTTTTATTTTATTCTTCAATAACCTTTATTGATTTCCCTAATCCAGAGGAAGCCCTGCATTCACGTGGGTCTAATGACCTGGAGTCTGCATGTTGGAGCTCATAAATCCTGGCTTATTGTCTTAGGTTCTCTGTGGTTTCCTACTTGGCATTACAAAATAGATTTATTAAATGGGTCGCCTGTGTTAGGGTGTTGACTGGCACACTGACTTGTGTAATGATGTGGAATTACCCTCCTGTAATGGTTCACGATGGTGACTGAGATTGTTTTCTTTACGAAGGTGACCAGGAAATACGTTTTAAAAAAAAATCATAACATTTGCAGCATCTCTGTGCTGTAATTTATGTCGATAAACGCTGTTTGTTTCGGTGTTATTGCCTGAATACTTTAATGTGGTGGGACTGTTCACCACAAATAAGACATCCATATAATAATCTCTATAAAACCTTTTCCACATGAATGCATCTCTGCTCATTCACACCTGGATACTCCTCTGTACGACCTCATTATTGCGCTGTTGAATAAATCTGCAGTTGCAACATGGGTCAAGTTGCCCAAGGGCTATCCAGCAATCATTCCTTAGAGAGAAGAGAGCATCACTTTCTCAGCTTTGAAAAGGCTGCATTTCCAATCACAATTCAGAATCTTTTAGATTCTGGCTTTTTCCTTTCACCGAGGCGGGGGTTATGTAATCACTGTCGTTGTTTTGTTTGTCTGTCTGTCTGTTGGAAATGTTACCAGGAACTGATGATTACATTTTCACGATGATATTTAAATTTCATCACGAAATAAAAACATTTTCCAGAAGAGATCCTGTCATTCTGGATCACCTTGGACTTTTCCTTAACATTGCAGTCAATGGAGCTTAAAAATTTGTTCCTCAATATCTCGATACTATTATTGATTGTTTATGAAATTTGACTAGGTTTGGAGACTTCTATCTTAACACCGAATTTAATCTGGATCGAATCTGGATTGCGGATACTGTCGAGATACAAATAAATCTGGATTTTCCCATTTAATTAAATGGAGGCTTTAATATATATATATATATATATTATAAAAATCACAGTCATAAAGAGCTCCGATAGGCACTATCATGCAAAATGTGTTCTAGGGGTGATCCAGAATATATACAACAGTTGTGAAGCATTGCAGATGTCATCTTACAAAGGATTTTTGCTTTTGCGTTGTTTGCTGTTAACTGAAAGAATCATTGTTACAGAAAAATCTCGGCTACTTACCACAAAGTGTTTTCTATTTATCAAAGTATCTTGTGCTGGATAAATATCAGCCCACATTGTTGTATTTCTTCCTAAACTTCTACCCTAACTGACTGCTCTTGCAGACCTTCATGACAACGGTTTTTTTGGACTCAGGGATGTGAAGTACCGACACTTTCTAGAAGCCTCCAGACCGATCAGACACACCACGAATGTCAGAGAATCGCAGGATGGACGCAGGACGAAGAGGTCAGCAGTCTTTAACACAGGGGTCAAAGTGTGTCCCCAGGAGACAATAAAAGAAATCATCGGTAGCCATCGGATGTATTACAAACTCAGAGGTAGGAGGAAATCTCCACTGTTAAAGTTTGTTGCTGAATGAATATTTGTACGCTCTGCTTTTAGAGATTAATTGCTTTGAGTTTGGGGAAATTAACAGAATGGTGCACCGCTGATTTTGGGGATGCAAATATCTTTTATCTGTAAAATATGAATTGTGGATTGGATTGAAGGGTCACTTCCTTACTATAATTCAAATTGTTCCATCACAGCAGCTGTTGCATATGATTCTAAAAGGAGGCAGATTAATTTTGTGCATTGGAAATAATTGCATCACCCCAGAAAATAATTTGTGAATAAATACCTATTCCCACAGGCATGATACCAAACAAAGCAGCTCGGGGTTGTTTCCCCCACAGAAGCAGATAATTCATGTGCTTTTTTTTTTCCTTCTGGTCCTTGTGCTGATTTTCACCATAATACTAACAAAATTGTCACCGACATGCAGCAATTTAAAAATACAGCTTGACATTTACTGAAAGAAGCATAATTACCATTTTGGTTTTCTCAATCAGAACATGCTTAATATGTTTTGTGCGCTGTGTATTCATATGGTAAACAGTGTGGAAATGCTTTTGTGAGCAGAGCAGTGAGGCAATCTTGTCGATAAAGGCCCAAATCACACCTTATCTATTAAACCTTTATGTACGCTGAGAAGACGAAACGTCCCTTACTCATACTTATTTGTAACTTTGATTCCCTCTAATATTTTCCATGCCATATCTCTTCAGTGTGTCAGGAGGCAATATGGGAGGCATTTAGGATCTTCTTGGACAGAGTCCCCAACTCAGAAGAATACAGAGCCTGGGTACACGCCTGCCAAACCCAAAACCTCTGCATGGACGACCTGGCCCAGAACTTCAGCAGCTCTCAGGAGCATCTGGAAGTTGCTGCCAGGGTGAGTCCCACACTAATATGACCAAATGTTTCTGACCATGTATGTTTCAAGTTTTTCTTTAGTTTTCATAGAAATATTTCATATTTATTTATTATTATTATTTCCCCCCCCCCCCCCCCAGAGAGCGGCTGAGCAAGCTGAAATTGAAGGGTACGTTCCAGAAAGCAAAGCAAGAATTACATGTGGGACATTAAGCAAACATTAAAATTGATTTTTAGGAATAGGAATCTTATACATTTCTCTATTTTTTATATTTTGACTTCCAGATATATTGCTGGAACCCCAGAGCCAGGAAGACTATGTAAGTTGGACTGTTGACTATCAACAGTTATACAGGATTTGTGATAATAATCCTCTAAATTAACTAGTTGATATTTGCCCTCAGGCACCTGGACACCCAAGCCTGTTCTCCTACCGACGCAAGCTGCTGTGGTAACCCAACACACACATCTCATTTGACTATTTTTAATGGCCCTACTCTAATAATCATTTCTGTTTTTGTTGCCAGAATGAAGAAAGCCCCAACATGATAAAGGAGGTCTATGAGGAGTACATTGTCGAGTTCAGGGTCACCGTCGTGGACCCAATGTACAGCAAGCTGCTCAGTGACCCAGACAATCCGCAGTATGATGAAATCAAACTAGAGCTCAAAGACAAGGTGAACACTCTTTCCTGTTGTCCGTTTGTTCCAGATGTCTTACAGTCAGTGTGATCTCCAGCATCGCTAGCATGGTTAAACCTGTGTAAATGCCACCTTGATTGATTTAACAGCTTTAAGGTAGTGACTGAGGGACTTTATGTAAGACTGCCAACTGACCACAAGCCTGAAATAGTAAGATCTAATCATATAGATTATCTCTAAGAAGGTATTGACTCACATTTTAACTACAGCTCTTCAGAATGATTTTTGGGTGTTAAAATACAATTTATTTATTTTTTTAAAGAGGAAGTGAAGGTTTTTATTTATTTTTATTAATATTGGTACAATGCCCGTTAATTCATTGATTGGCTTGTCAATTGCAAGTTACTGTTGCTCTAGTGTACAGTAAATAAAATGCAAGAGCACTTTGTTGTTTTGCTATTCTGTTACTCTTTTTGTAAAATGGCCGACAACATTTTCATTACTTTAACTCTTAAACCTAAATTATAGGATTGATGTAGAAAGCGCTAAACTCATGAAGTAACCTTCATGTTTAGGCTTTAAATAGATATAAATAGTAATTTTAACTTTCTTTAACTGTCCTTCTCTTTCTTTTAGCTGCTTGATGTATTCAAAAAGGTTCCAGGATTCAAAGAGATCCGAGTTCTGGGGTTTCGGTAAGTTGAATCCAATTCAATTAAACTTTGGACACTATATGATTGAAGCTTGTAATAATGATCGATTTCGATAAACAACACAGTTCATGAGACAAGAGAACGAAAATTGAATTAGCCTTTTCCTTGAGGTGACTTTTTAATGAAATCTAAAGATAAAATTCCTGCCCCTGCTGCGGCACATGACCCAATGACTATAAAAGGTGTGTCTCTTATAACTGAGGTCTCTTAGCCAGGAATAATTCTGTCATGATTTGTTGTGCTGCTTCAGCATAGAAGACGAGTCTGTACACTACGCTGTGGTCTTCAATGGAGAAACAGAGCTCAATGATGACCCTGAGGGTCTTGAGGCCCCCGACACGGAACTGAACCAGGATGCCAACGCTCCAAAACTGAAGCACATCATTGTAAAGGCCTTAAAACAGGATCTGTCGCTGCCGCTTGACATACAGTCGCTCAGCTTTGAGACCGGTAGGTTTAATATGCTCACATCTGAAATAAAAAATCAGTGGCACGCTATAATTTGCTGAATGTTTACCTTTCAGTAACAAAGGTTTATCCAGTTGCGGAGCTCAGTCTGCACTCTGAGGAGATCATCGTACCCGAGGAGGCCACACAGGTGCCCAGAGAAGACAAGACGAGCACACAAAGTTTCCTCCCCACTGAGGCAGTGATAGAAAGTCTTTTGGAATCTTCTTCAATCAATCTGGGAACAGAGACCTTCATGCCTTTCACCCCAAATGTTCTCCCAGAAGCTACATCTGCCTTCACCCCTGTGATGGCATGGGAGGAGGGAGAATCCACTGGGGAGGAGTCCAGTGACATTATAACACCAGACAGAAATCTGGAATCCAGCACGGAGAAAGAAGAGGAAACTGAGATAGAGGTGGAGGGGACACCACCAGCTGAGCCCGATGACGGAGCTGAACCTAAATCTGAGGAGCAGGTGACAGATGGTAAGGCCTCTTCCAGGTGTTTCTCAGGTTCAGTCAGGAAACAGAATTCAAAGCTTTATTCATTCACCGAAAACTGGATTTCAGTGTGGAGTCAGAAAAGGGGCGGAAACCTGGGTTCTAATTTTTTGATTGTGCTGATGGACGGAGGGCGGTGAGAGGACGAGCAGAGGACACAAAATACAAGGACAACCGATGAGGCTACTAACAGAGCTACTGTTAGGACAAAACTTTACCCTGCAATAATCTTTTTACTTCTCCTTTCAGTCTTTATCCTGTGCCAGGCTAATCACTTTATTTTACTCCAGCACCATATTTAACTCAAAATCTCGAGGGCAGCAACTCTATTCTTGTGCCAAAAACATTGAACAAGTGTTGTCAATGGTTCAATTAGAAAGGACGAGTAAATGAAGCAGAGATAACTGTTTACTGTAGCGGAAGATAAGTGATAATTAGTCTGCTAGAATGTCTTTAACAGTTGAAGTCTTCAGAGACATTGTTGCCCCAAAGGCATCTGCCCTGAGCTGCAAGAAGATCATTCCCACGATGGAGTCCAGACGCGGCTGATGACTCTGCTGGGACTGATGTGGCTGATGGATAATAATTAAGAATTTGGTTCCATTTAAATGGCTGCAAAAATACATCATCCAGTTTGCTTTAGAATAAATTATGAAAAAATGTATGTGTGTCAAGCAGGTAACAAACTGGCTCAAAATGAGGTCATTTTAGTAAACAGAAGTCAGACAGAAGAAGTGAGATATTGTGTATGGAAGACTACGATCAGTTATGATGTGTCCTGCGTAAATTGCTGTTATGTTAGATTTGTAATGACATTAAGTTGCATTTCTTTGATCATTAAACTCCATTATGATATGTTTTCTTTTTTAAGTACCCAAATCTGCTGAGGAAGTCCCTGAAGAACAAAATGAAGACTTTTCCTCGGCAACTCCGGAGTCCAAACCGGACATCACTGATGCGCCTGCTGAGGTTTATGGAGACCTACAGGAGTCCACAGCCGCCCCAGCTACTGAGACATACATCACAGAAACCTCTGCAGAGAGCGGTGAATCCCCTGAGCAGAGAGGGGATGTGACTGGAGGGCACAGCGGTGAAACCTCAACAGTTCCACCTTCCCAGAGCTCAAACGTTCAAGAGGATAAAAGTTGGAACAGGACGGCGGCCGAAGTGACTGAGCCCCTGGAAGAAGAGAGCGGCAGCGGATTCCCTTCAGAGTCTGATGAACGTCCCTACGAATCCACGGCTGCACCGGCCATGAGACAAGCCAGCACCCCACTGATGAGCGTAGTGGATAGGAACAAAGAGTTGGTGGTTTTCTTTAGCTTGAGGGTCACTAACATTTTGTTTTCTGATGACCTATTCAACAAGAGCTCGCCAGAGTATAGGTCATTGGAGAATACCTTTCTTGAGCTGGTAGGTGCACACGCTTTTGTTCTGGATATCATGTTTTTACATTCCACCTTTTCATATTTGCTTTTTTTGTAGGCCAGGCTGAAATGTGAATACAGTGCAATATAGAGAATCCGAATAAGACTGTGTGCAGTAACGTTGCTAAAATTAGTCTGATATTAGGTGATATTTAGTTTGTGGTTTTATTAAAACTCTAAATCTTGATGCTCTACAATGAGGATGCACTTTTCACTAAGCCTTATCCTCACCAATTCTCTATTAAATCTTGTGAATAATTAATAAATGTATATATTTTGCTATATTTAAAAATAGTTATAGAGAGATGGGGTTATGAGGTACCTTTAGATTATTGATGCTATCTGCAGTATTCTGATGTTTTACAGTCGTAGATTTTGTCGATGGCATAAAGAATTATTCTGTTTCACTCAGACACAGCGTTCTGGGTCCAGAAACTCGCCAAACCCTGGAGCTTCCAGTAAATCTGGGCCTAGGAGACAGACAACTTTAGCCTCCATACCGGTATTTTTTTTCCATATTGGAACTTCATTTCCGTTGCCTCAGAGAGAGCCTGACCTTCCTATTTTTAACTAACCTTTCCGAAATGCAGTATCTAACAATCGGAGAGCACCTAACATTTTCTGCTTTAGTGTTCAGCTTTGCTTTTGTTCGTATACTGCTGCAGCTGCTCGTGTCTGTTGGCTTTGTCTGTGGGACTGGTTCTAAATATTGTGTGAGCTGCCTTACTTTCTCACTTTGTGCAAAGACTTTGGCATTTTAAAGGACTATATTCATATTCTGTTTGACTCGTAGTCAGCTCAAATATTTGTGACCGCAAGTTATTTTTTTCTTGATTATGTAATGAAAAACTGATTTCTGCAAGTAAAATTAAATGGTTTTAAAAACCAAGAAAAGAAAAATAAGCAAGATTGTCAAGATATTTGGGAGTAAGCTTTCTTTCATGCATTAGGTTAGAATGGCTGACAGAAAAGAGAAAGCGTTGCAGCGTTTGTGCATTATGTGTTGCTAAAATTGCATTGCTTTGTTACCGGAGGAGTGCAAACTAGCCCTGGGCGTCTGACTCATGAGCCCTGGGTCTGCCTTAGTCACTATGGGACTCGAAGGTTTGTGACTTGTGTTAAGAAGCTTTAAGTAATTCTAGTCTGTTCCAGCAACGCACATTGTGCTATTAATGGGCCCAATCTGCTTAGTGTAGCATCAATCATCTGTGAGTGGACATCCAGTGGCATTGCTGCATCTGGTAGCGCAAATATATATATATATATATATTTCTATTGCATGCAGCAGGACATTGAAATAAAAGGGACGACAGTACAAAGTCAATTTGCTTTTGAGTGTTCAAGGGTAAATTCAGCGCACGTATTTAGGATTTTCAATAGCAAATGTCTGCATTTCTCTTTGTCTTAGAATTAGATTTTTTTTTATTTGCATGAGTTGGTGACAAACAGGTGAAGTCGGTGTCCCTGCAAACCCCCTTCTATTAGCAAATAATGCAGGGGGCATCACTTGACATCCCTGTTCAGTGTCAAGGCTTTGGTGGAGGCTGCTGGAGGGAACATGTTTTAAGGTTTGGTGCCTCGCTCTTTGAGGTTACGCAATGGCCTCAGCATCAGAATGAGGAGGTGCGCTGATACTGAATGGACTGTGTGTTTGCTGCAATGCAATGGAGAATGTGGGATTAGTTTTCAGATTGAGTGCAAAGAGATATCTGGGCCAACAAATAGGTTACTGTTTGTTGCATTTTTATTATTTGTGACACAATTCATTATTCACATTCTTTGTTTTCCACTATTTTAAGGAAAAAATAATAATAATAATAATAATATATATATACATGAAGTAATAGATGTTTTACATGCAGAGATAGATACTACAAACCCAAATAAGGATGTAAATATATATATAACTCTCCATCTCCAATCTTTAATGGTTGCCCAAACCGTGGTTTCTACAGTTCTCTTCATTAATGTATTTAGCTTCCCGGCAAAACTAATGTGGTCAAACATTTGAACTGGTGAGTATTTACCGTCTGCTGCTATTGTCTCTATTCCATTAGGAATATTAAACATAGCTTCCTTTAAATGGGCTATTTAGGTGTGGAAGAAAGCCAAGATATCAAACTGGTCCAAACTGGTTTACAAACGACTGAAAGATAGAAATGAACAAATTTCAAATCATATGCAGTCTGCAGCCCATTTAAATGACATAATGTAATATTTTGATGGTACTGGACCCCATTTGTTCTGCTGTATCTTCATATATTAACCCCTATATGACCCATTAGCCTCCAGTGGCTTGCAATTCCCTCTGTTTGCCTCCATTTACTCCTGTACCTACTGGTTTGTGCAGCAACCAATAAAACTGGACATGGAGGTTAGTTTAATTTTAATATTTGACTCTTTTCATGGCAGCATATTTTTCATTTCCACATCAGACAAGGGTAGTTGATTGAGTTTTTTCCCGAACAATAACCAGTAGATACATGTGTAACCTCAGAGAAGCTGTATGTGGTGGAGGCCATGGCTGTGCTTGTGTCCATGTTTCCTGATTGTTCTGCAGTCCACAGTAATGGCTGCACTGTGGTTTGTTGTGAAAGATCCCGGGAAGCTTTGACCTTGTGTGAAAGTCACCCGAGAAACAGTTTGTTATCGAATCTACGGCTGACACGCAAGGCTCGACACTGTGCATTGAGACAAATAGATGACCAAACAGAAAAGCCGTGTCCCGGCGGCCCTTTAGGCCGTTGTCCATTTATTGGGAATCTCGGACACTCTTGTAGCCGTCTCTTTTCTTGGAGACTATTATAGCTATATGGAACTGGCCCTCAGTGAAGTGCCTGCCAGTGATAAGTGGAGTAAACCGATCAGAGCAGAGCTTCTTAAGGCCTCTTATCTCCAGCTCGGCAGCCAGGCCAGCTGAAGCATCGTAATCTCTCCCTCTCACGCTGTGGCTATTTGACGTCCCCCCCCCCCCCATCTGTGGTGATTGTAAGGTGGCTGCACGAGGAATGGCTCGGATCAATGGACATCGATGTAGGTTCTTTACTTGAACGGCTCAACTTGCTCCACCATCATCATCATCATCATCATCAGACCAAGCTCATGGCAATAATAATGTTGCTTTTTGGTACTAAACTTAAAATGGATTCTCCAACATAGCTTAGCATCACACATGTCTTTTTAAAATGTCCAATCCTTTCATGTGTTCTTCTCTGACTTGAATTAACACTCATATTAATCTTCATAAATTTAACCCTCATTCTGCTCTGGATGCCTCAGTAATGGCAGCATTTCACGCTTGCATCAAAAATGTAATTGCAAGCTATTCATAGCATTCACACTTTAAAGTGTGACCTGAATAATTCCGAATCAGGCGTGCTATGAAAACCTCGGCGCTGTTGTTGTGGAAGTCAAACCCTGTCACCATGGTCTTCCTCTCAGGAGGATGCAGATCTTTTCTGGCACTTGACACGGACGTAATTTCATTAACCCAAACACCCAAGTGGAAATCTTTGTCCTCCTAGAATCAAGAGTGCTTCCATTTGAACTCAGCAAGGTGAAATCTGTCCCGCTTTTAAATAAGTTGTTGTTTTTCCTGTTGTCACTAACTGCAGAGAAACGTTATTTTAGATGATTCTTTACTGAAGAAGTGAAAGAAAATGGTGATTCAATATATATATTAATTTGCTCTCCTTATCCTTCCTCACAGCTTCTGCCATATCTCCAATCCAATCTGACTGGATTCAAGCAGCTGGAAATTCTCAACTTCAGGAATGGCAGCGTTGTGGTAAACAGCAGGATGAAGCTGAACAAGCCGGTGCCTTACAATGTCACCGAGGCAGTTCACTGTGTGCTTGAAGACCTCTGCAGTGCAGCATCTAGTCGGCTAGATATCGAGATTGACAGCCGCTCCTTGGAGATAGAACCAGGTGAACACTTAAAATTAATATTTCAGAGTGATTACAAGATACAGACAACTTATGCATGCAAGTCTCATGCTGTATTTGATCACTGATATGCTCATCCATGCTACAAAGTCAGTGCAGCCGCCAAACACATTTGCAGTCTGCCTCTGTGTTGCAACACAAATCCGATGCTCATTTGTGCTTGGCAGAGTTCACGATTATGTGCAACCTTGTTAAACCCATTTTGTGGAAAGCACCTTCAATCACATCACTCAAAGTGTCCTTTAATTGCTCCTGTATCTCTTCGCGGATGGACGCTGCATTAATGTTAATAAGCCATCACCTCTGTGGTGGGCACTCTTCCTCATCCGATTCTCCTCAACCCCTCAGCTGACCAAGCAGACCCCTGTAAATTCCTGGCATGCAATGAGTTTTCACGCTGCGTGGTGAACAGTTGGACCAAGGAGGCCGAATGTCTGTGCGAGCCGGGCTACGGCACCGTGGACGGCCTGCTGTGTCAGAGCACCTGTGTTGTGCAGCCAAATTACTGCCTGAATGGAGGCCTGTGCGAAATAATCCCAGGACACGGAGCCACCTGCAGGTACACAAAAGCTGATGAAGGAAATAAAACACCATGACCTTAGCACATTTAAAGGTTTTCACATATGGACAAAGGGTATTTACTGTATAACATTAACCTTTGCAAATGCACACTCTTTGTGGCAGCCATTAGTTTACATTCATTTTTCAAAGACTTCAAAATCTTTTAGGGATGTTGTTTAAAATGTATTTCTTTCTTTCTTTTGTTATAATACAGTTGAAATCAAAGAAACCCAGTCGTTGGCGGTGCATTCAGGGACTTTCAGATTTTCAGGGTTGACTGCTTAATGTTGAGTTGGTCTGAATGTTATGTATACTGTTAGAAACCACAGAGCTTCAAAATAGGTTGGAACTGCAGCATTTCTTTCTTTTACAAGGTTTCTTAATTATTCTTAATAATTTATATTCTCAAATTCTCAAATTAATAAAAAATCTATTTAATTTAGTATATCACTTTCAAATGCAGCACATCAAACAGTCAGTGGAGTGGCAGAAAAATAATAATTGTGTTCCTGGTTAGAGGAAGATCAATCTGTAAATGCTAAACGCACAGGATTATTGGGATTTAAATAATAAGCAAGAGAGAAAGCAGTGAATATATATATATACAGATAGTACTCATTCACGCATATACTGTACATGCTATGCTAGCCAAGAAACCTCATATGGTGCTGTTTTACTCAAAGCCATCTTGAGGTGTCAGATGTGCGGGTGATTTCCAGAGTGCCGTGTCCCAAAATATTCCATCACATCATGCTAAAACATTCCAACCATGAAGCTTTGCTATACGAGATGGAGAACAATGTGAGTTTGTTGCTGCGTGGGCTGCTACATTTTAATCCTGTTTAGACACCTACATGGTGTCCCATAATACTCGATCATCACTAAAGTTGTTCAATATAAAACCATTATTAATCAATCCTCTCTTTGTCATAATATCCTGACAGTATATCAAATTGTCATTTGTTTCAGGTGCCCTGTAGGTAAATACTGGCACTACCATGGAGAGCGCTGCAACGAGTTGGTGTCTGTGCCATTAGACCCGACTATGATCACGACCTGCCTGGTGGGAAGTCTCTGCCTTGTTTGTGCCATCGTTGGCATTTTAATTTTCATTAACAAGAAATGTATGAAAACCAGAAAGGCTGTGACTTTGGTGTGAGTATGAATCCTTTTGTTTTACTTTTTCGCTTGAGAATGTTTTTGACAGGCGATGCTTCAGTGATTTGTGATGCCGTTTCTCCACCACCTCATCTCCTTCATATCGTAGGCACACCCTTGCTCCTTATGCCTTTGAGAATACTTTGAGGGTGAACCCAGTATTTGAGAGCGATGATGCATTAGCTCAAGTGTCCACATTGCCATATCCTTCGAGCTCTGCCTCATCCCAGTCCCAACAGTCTGAGCAAGAACATTTTGCCTCAGTTGAAAATATACATCTGAGTATTGAGGTACACAGTCCTGCTAAAGACTAAACCACTAACCTCAAACCAGCAATAGCAGCAAAATCAATCCACTCTAACAAACGCTCTGCTCATAAGTCTCTTGCTTTCCTGCTTTCATTCACTATAATTTTAATATTTTTCTTATATCGAACATTACAGTCTGCAAAATAAAGCATCTTTAAATTGTACTCAATGTTTGAAAACAAACCTTTAGCAATTGTATTCGCATTGTATATCATTGTAAGTTTGGGAGCTGCTTACCGCTCTAGCTTAGCACCTCTGGTTCTGTTATATGTTAATGAGGCCCTATCAGTGCTGAGCCTGTTGACGCTCTGCCTCCACAGATCCCCAGAAAGCTCTACACAACCAGATCAGAAAAGCTAGTGTCTGAAATGGTGGACTTCCATCACTGCATACCACACAACGAGGTGAGGAGCTCTGCATGTTCGTGTTGTA